>NC_021164.2:26678408-26702451 GCF_000331145.2 Cicer arietinum | reverse complement strand
TTAATGTCTTGTTTACTTAATGTTTGTTTTGAAAATCGTTTAAGTTAAATGAGTATTAAGAATGGGGAATCTCTTAATGTCTTGTTTACTTAATGTTTGTTGTGAAAATCGTTTAAGTTAAATGAGTATTAAGAATGGGGAATCTTTTAATGTCTTGTTTACTTAATGTTTGTTGTGAAAATCGTTTAAGTTAAATGAGTATTAAGAATGGGGAATCTTTTAATGTCTTGTTTACTTAATGTTTGTTGTGAAAATCGTTTAAGTTAAATGAGTATTAAGAATGGGGAATCTTTTAATGTCTTGTTTACTTAATGTTTGTTTTGAAAATCGTTTAAGTTAAATGAGTATTAAGAATGGGGAATCTTTTAATGTCTTGTTTACTTAATGTTTGTTTTGAAAATCGTTTAAGTTAAATGAGTATTAAGAATGGGGAATCTTTTAATGTCTTGTTTACTTAATGTTTGTTTTGAAAATCGTTTAAGTTAAATGAGTATTAAGAATGGGGAATCTTTTAATGTCTTGTTTACTTAATGTTTGTTTTGAAAATCGTTTAAGTTAAATGAGTATTAAGAATGGGGAATCTTTTAATGTCTTGTTTACTTAATGTTTGTTTTGAAAATCGTTTAAGTTAAATGAGTATTAAGAATGGGGAATCTTTTAATGTCTTGTTTACTTAATGTTTGTTTTGAAAATCGTTTAAGTTAAATGAGTATTAAGAATGGGGAATCTTTTAATGTCTTGTTTACTTAATGTTTGTTTTGAAAATCGTTTAAGTTAAATGAGTATTAAGAATGGGGAATCTCTTAATGTCTTGTTTACTTAATGTTTGTTTTGAAAATCGTTTAAGTTAAATGAGTATTAAGAATGGGGAATCTCTTAATGTCTTGTTTACTTAATGTTTGTTTTGAAAATCGTTTAAGTTAAATGAGTATTAAGAATGGGGAATCTCTTAATGTCTTGTTTACTTAATGTTTGTTTTGAAAATCGTTTAAGTTAAATGAGTATTAAGAATGGAGAATCTCTTAATGTCTTGTTTACTTAATGTTTGTTTTGAAAATCGTTAAGTTAAACGAGTATTAAGAATAGGGAATCTCTTAATGTCTTGTTTACTTAATGTTTGTTTTGAGATTCATTTAAGTTAAATGAGTATTAAGAATGGGGAATCTCTTAATGTCTACGTTTACTTAATGTTGTCGTGAAAATCGTTTAAGTTAAACGAGTATTAAGAATGGGGAATCTCTTAATGTCTACGTTTACTTAATGTTGTCGTGAAAATCGTTTAAGTTAAACGAGTATGTATTAAAAATGGGGAATCTTTTAATATCTGCATTTGCTTAACGATTGTCGTGGATGGAGTCAAAATATGCTCATGCATTTTCATTCTTTTTGTAAATCGTGCAGACCCGTGATAGGTGGCACCTTGATAAATAGTACTTTGGCCTGTGATAGGCGGTACATTTATGATTTACGATTTTGTAAATTTAGTAGACCCGTGATAGGTGGCACCTTCATAAATGGTACTTTGGCCTGTGATAGGCGATACATTTATGATTTACGCTTTTTTGTAAATTGTGCAGACCTGTGATAGGTGGCACCTTGGTAAATAGTACTTTGGCCTGTGATAGGCGGTACATTTACAATTTACGTTCTTTTTAGTAAACCGTGCAAACCCGTGATAGGTGGCACCTCGGTAAACGATACGGGCCCGTGATAGGCAGTACGTTTCTGGTTTACGCTTTTTGGTAAATCGTGCAGACCCGTGATAGGTGGCACCTCAGTAATTGGTACTTTGGCATGCGATAGGCGGTACAATTATGAATTACGGCTCTTCGAGGAGGGTTTTGGTTTGGAATTCCGAGTACATGCATTTTGGCATATACGCATTGACCCGTGATAGGTGGTACATTTACGATTTCCGCTTTTTCTTTTAGTAAATCGTGTTGACCCGTGATAGGTGACACCATGGTAACTGTACTGACCCGTGATAGGTGGTACATTTACGATTTCCGCTTTTTCTTTTAGTAAATCGTGTTGACCCGTGATAGGTGACACCTCGGTAAACTGTACTGACCCGTGATAGGTGGTACGTTTATGATTTACGCATTTTAGTAAATCGTGTTGACCCGTGATAGGTGGCACCTCGGTAATTGGTACTTTGGCCTGCGATAGGCGGTACAATTATGATTTACGGCCCTTCGAGGAGGGTTTTGGTTTGGAATTCCGAGTCCATGCATTTTGGCATATACGCATTGCATTAGGATGCTTGACACACGAGTCGTGTTTGATTCAAGTGTATGATTGAGTGTTTGAACTTGAGATGTCATTGTGATTGTGATGATTGTACTAAGTGTCTATGTTTTGGAACAAATTGTGTGTAAGTGAAATTGATTGTAAAACTGTTTCGAAACTCAAGTTGTCGTGGTGATTGTGTGGAAATTGCTAAGTGTTATGTTTTGGAGTTGTGTGTGAATGTGATTGAGTTAGTTTATGTAGTTTTAAGAAAAACATGCAGGGAAATCGATTCCCAAATCGATTCTGTTAAAAGCTATTCCTCAAAATCGATTTGGCAATCGATTGGATTCATTACAGGAGCTCAGCCATTTCGACAAAATCGATTTGCCAATTGATTTGGCCATTTCCGGAGCTCATCCATTTTGACAAAATCGATTTGGAAATCGATAGGCTTTAATACAGGGGCTCAGTTATTCATTCAATCGATTTTCCAATCGATTGAATTAAGCCCAGAGTACAGTTTTCACGAAAAACGCTCAGGAAATCGATTTCCCAATCGATTGGCTTTAACAAAGGGGCTCAGTTATTCATTCAATCAATTAATTTAAGCCCAGAGTTCAGTTTTCACTAAAACCCTTCATCCAAATCGATTTCCCAATCGATTGGCTTAGTGGAAATTCTCTTTTTGAGTTAGATGATCGATTGCTCAATTGGTTCATCAATGGATTTGCCAGTTGTTTATTACTTGATTGATTTAAGACTTATTTTGACTTCATTTTCATTTGGCAAGTATTGTATGAACTTTTAGCATATGGAAAATCCTTTTAAGGTGCATGCTTAGTGGAAAGGTTATTTTGTGCATCCAAAAACTTAAATGTTATGTGTTAACTGTTAATTTCGGTTGGTGACCCTTTACAACTATTGTGGAAATCTGGGCTTTGCCCTCAGAGGAGAGTCGGGACAATCCTACCGGTTCGTACCTTGTGGATGGGAATGTAGACGGGAACGCCTGACTGGAGCTATGTTAGGAGGATCTTACGGGGCGCGTGGAGATCACTCAGGGTGTATAGTTTTTTTTTTTTGGCAGAATGATCAGATTAGGTTGACATAGAGGGAACATATGTCTTTATTTTGGATTGCGTTTATTTTAAATTGGAAGATTGTATCTTTACTAATACTGTCAGCACGACATCTTATATTAATGGATTCCATGAATCACTGGCTGTTGTGTAAATACTTTGGACTCATATTTCAAAAACTATTCCGTTGCGTATCAATTATATTGACTTATATAATTATCCAAAGGTATTTTACTTAATTATTCTTTGTTTCATGAATTCGTTTTTGAAAAAAAAAATATACACTCGCGCTTTTAAAAGTCGGGGTGTTACATTTGTTTTGAAAATCATTTAAGTTAAATGAGTATTAAGAATGAGGAATCTCTTTATGTCTTGTTTACTTAAGGTTTGTTTTGAAAATCATTTAAGTTAAATGAGTATTAAGAATGGGGAATCTCTTAATGTCTTGTTTACTTAAGGTTTGTTTTGAAAATCGTTTAAGTTAACTGGGCGTTAAGAATGGGGAATCTCTTAATGTCTTGTTTACTTAATGTTTGTTGTGAAAATCGTTTAAGTTAAATGAGTATTAAAAATGGGGAATCTTTTAATATATGCATTTGCTTAACGATTGTCGTGAATGGAGTCAGTATATGCTCATGTATTTTCATTCTTTTTGTAAATCGTGCAGAACCGTGATAGGTGGCACCTTGATAAATAGTACTTTGGCCTGTGATAGGCGGTACATTTATGATTTACGTTTTTGTAAATTGTGCAGACCCATGATAGGTGGCACCTTGATAAATGGTACTTTGGCCTGTGATAGGCGGTACATTTATGATTTATGCTTTTTTGTAAATTGTGCAGACCCGTGATAGGTGGCACCTTGGTAAATAGTACTTTGGCCTATGATAGGCGATACATTTACAATTTACGTTCTTTTTAGTAAACCGTGCAGACCCGTGATAGGTGGCACCTCGGTAAACGGTACGGGCCCGTGATAGGCAGTACGTTTATGGTTTACGCTTTTTAGTAAATCGTGCAGACCTGTGATAGGTGGCACCTCGGTAATTGGTACTTTGGCCTGCGATAGGCGGTACAATTATGATTTACGGCCCTTCGAGGAGGGTTTTGGTTTGGAATTCCGAGTCCATGCATTTTGGCATATACGCATTGCATTAGGATGTTTGACACACGAGTCGTGTTTGATTCAAGTGTATGATTGAGTGTTATGTTTTGGAGTTGTCATGGTGATTGGGATGATTGTACTAAGTGTCTATGTTTTGGAACAAATTGGGTGTAAGTGAAATTGATTGTAAAACTATTTCGAAACTCGAGTTGTCGTGGTGATTGTGTGGTAATTGCTAAGTGTTATGTTTTGGAGTTGTCGTGGTGATTGTGTGGTAATAGCTAAGTGTTATGTTTTGGAGTTGTGTGTGAATGTGATTGAGTTAGTTTATGTAGTTTTAAGAAAAACATGCAGGGAAATCGATTCCTAAATTGATTCTATTAAAAGCTATTCCTAAAAAAAATCGATTTGGCAATCGATTGGATTCATTACAGGAGCTTAGCCATTTTGACAAAATCGATTTGGCCATTACAGGAGCTCAACCTTTTTGAGAAAATTGATTTGGAAATCGATTGGCTTTAATACAGGGGCTCAGTTATTCATTCAATCGATTTCCCAATCGATTGAATTAAGCCCAGAGTACAGTTTTCACGAAAAACCCTCAGGAAATCGATTTCCCAATCGATTGGCTTTAACACAGGGGCTCAGTTATTAATTCAATCGATTTCCCAATCGATTGATTTAAGCCCAGAGTTCAGTTATCACTAAAACCCTTCATCCAAATCGATTTTCCAATCGATTGGCTTAGTGGAAATTCTTATTTTGAGTTAGATGATCGATTGCTCAATTGGTTCATCAATGGATTGGCCAGTTGTTTATTACTTGATTGATTTAAGACTTATTTTGACTTCATTTTCATTTGGCAAGCATTATATGAACTTTTAACATCTGAAAAATCCTTTCAAGGTGCATGCTTAGTGGAAAGGTTATTTTGTGCATTCAAAAACTTAAATGTTATGTGTTAACTGTTAATTTCGGTTGGTGACTCTTTACAACTATTGTGGAAATCTGGGCTTTGCCCTCAGATGAGAGTCTGGATAATCCTACCGGTTCGTACCCTGTGGATGGGAATGTAGACGGGAACGCCTGACTGGAGCTATGTTAGGAGGATCTTACGGGGCGCGTGGAGATCACTCAGGGCGTATAGTTATGTGGTAGAATGATCAGATTAGGTTGATATGGGGGGAACAAATGTCTTTATTTTGGATTGCGGTTATATTAAATTGGAAGATTGTATCTTTACTAATATTGTCAGCACGACATCTTATGTTAATTGATTCCATGTATCACTAGCTGTTGTGTAAATACCTTGGACTCATATTTCAAAAACTATTCCGCTGCGTATCAATTATATTGACTTATATAAATATTCCAAAGGTATTTTACTTAATTATTCTTGGTAATATGAATTTGTTTTTAAAAAAAATACATTTGCGCTTTTAAAAATCGGGGTGTTACAGAACACTTACCGATGTTTTGTCAAAAACGTGATCAATAAAATTGATGCAAAGTCATTCATATCAACACTAGATTGACTTATGGTATTCTAGAGTTTGATTGAAAGTTAAGTAGAGCATGATAAAAAATTATTTTAGTTAAAATTTAAATTTAGATTCTTCAAAACAATTTATCTTTAATTATTACTTTTATAAATAATTGTGTCCTTGTTAATTGTTATTCAAAGTTCAATGTAGAATTAACCATATTGTTTATCAATTACTCTATTATCATTTATTGCTAATTGAAATCAAGTAAAGAAAAAAATAAATAGATAAATTGATCTTTTAAATTATAAACGTCAATTAAATTAATCTTTAAATTTTATAAATTAATATATAAGTTTTTAAAATTATAAAATAATGAACAAATGTTATTTCAAAAAAATATAGTTTTGTAAAAAAATGATAAACTTTTCTATTGAAAAATAACAAAACTACTTAGGATTTTAAGGTGTAAATAATTTCAAAAGTAACTAAAATAAAGTACCAATCAGGGTTGTGGTTTATTTAATGCATGTGTATGTTTTTTCCCGACAATTTCAATCACATCCTGTTCATTCATCAACCAACTTACTAAATGGTTAAATTTTTTAATTATTATACATTGTCAGATAAAAAGTTTTATAGACTAATATATCATAGTTATGCATAAGTAAAAAATTTAGAGATAGTGCATGATTTTAAAGATAATTATAAATTTATTTTTATAACACTTTAAAAGATTATTTATTATTTATTTTATTTAATTTTATAGTATTGATTCATATTTATTTTTGTATGTTTTTTTATTTGGATATTTAATCATGTGAAAATAAAATAATATAAATTAATAAAATCTTCCGAAATTTGAAAAAAAAAATATATTGATGCGACTCTATCATTTGAGCTATATATAATTAAAATAATACATACTAACTTATATTTAGATTATGGAATATAACATTATAATATTAATAGAATATAACATAAATATAAATTATTATATATGTGAAGTTAGCTGGCCAATTCTTACCAAAAAGATTACGTGGAATGGCAAAAAAAATAACTAAGTGGCGCAAAAGGAAAAAAAGAAGAAAAAGCCACTGCATCACATAAATATATAAGATCACAGGCGAGATTTGATCGGGGGATTTTACATTAACTCTTACTAGAATACATGACTAGTAGTAGGACTAGAATATGACTAGTACTAATACGATAACCGGGAGACATAGACTTTAACATATTAAAATTATTGTGAATAAAATTTCAAATATTTAAAAATAATATAATTTATTAATTTTGTTTGTAGAATATTTTTTTTAAGTGAATTTATTATATATATATATATATATATTAAATTTTATCAATTGAATTATTATGTTACAATTTTAGTTATATTTTACTTAATAAAAAAGATATAAAACTGATAAAAAAAATATTTAAATGTTTGATCAACCGATTTATAATTTAATGTCTTATATCACATTTTATTCATTAAAGATTATGAGAAAATAAAACAAAAAGAATATTATGTAAAAAATATATTTGCATTAAAATATAGTAATAAGTATAAAGTCAATAGTATATTAACCATTAATCATTTATGGTTTATATGATAGACCAAATAATATATTAAAATTAATATGTTAATCAATAATCTGATCAAATTTATATCTTTCTAATTACTACATTATTTTAAAGATATAATTTTTTATAAACATTTGTCACTCTTTCAAATGTTCAACCAAGAAATAAATCACACTCTCAAATAAATGTGTGGTTAGGATTCATAAAATCAAAAATAATATATATTTTTTCAAATAAACTCTTACAAAAAAGCCCAAAATTATATTTAATATAAAAAATCTTAAAAGTATTTTACTAAATATTAATATATGTAGTTATCTACCATAAAATCATATTAGTCATGCTCTTTTTTTTTACTCATTGTCATGTAATTATAATTTTAAAATGATTGAGCATGAAATTGATCTAAGCCGACACATTCATATGAGGACACGAAATGAAGAATGCAAAATAAAAGTAGAATTAAAAATGGCAAGACAATGTTATTTTAATTAGAGTAAAAATTGTTGCAACTAAAATTTTAATTTAACTCTAGTTGCTCTCTTATTAGAAAAATATTATTCGAAAAAGTGGAAGAATAAATCTAAATTTATTGTCAAAATATTGTTAGAAAAACAACTCGTATATGTATGGTTGAGTAGAAGTAAAACAAATGTAGAAACTTCAAATAGGTAGTATTTTTTTAAAATTTTGACAACATAAAACATCTATGTAAAAAACAACAACAAATAATTTTTTAATCTAAATATTAAACATTATTCTTTTATCTATAAACGACACATAGTTCTAAATCTCATAAAAACACAATAATAACACTACTATGAAACTGAATATGGACAATCTTCTTTGTCTTTTGGGGAACCACTATACTTTCATGTCGTAGTTGAGATCAAATATGTCTGCAAAAACAATACTCTAACTAACAACAATCAAGGTTTTGAGAAAAATGAACAAATAGGTATAATATGTTACAAAATACCGCTTACTCAAAAACTATTTGTGCAAAAAATGAATTTTCCAACTCTATCTATTTCTTTGAAAATAATTGGGCTGCAATGAGGTTTCCTTTTGAGTAAATAAAGTGGGATTGTGAAAACTTGAATGTATTTGGAATGTTTTCTCATGGCAGTGACGGGCATGCGATCCGAGAGCTAATTGCATAAGGTGTGTGAAAATGATTATAAGAAGAAAAAAATTATTGACAACTTAACATTTACAAATTCAGAATTGGAGGAGGCACAATAGTGCAATGCAATAATAAAAGTTATTAAACAAAATATAACGACAAAGTAAATATTGGAGTTTCAATTTTATTTTTAATAAGACACTAATTTTATGGCAAAATTAACAGTGAGATGACAACATCCTAGTTTGTGGGACTATTTTAATAAAATTGTATATTAAAAATGGAGTATAAATACTTTAAAAGATAACTATAAAATATTTTATAGATCTCATTAAAAATGAGCAGTATTTCAATTAAAGATACTATGAAATACTCAATTGGAGGAAATTAAAGAATTGTAGAAACAAAAAATGTGGGATATATAGTGAGTTATGTGCTACACTTAGAGAGGTATGTGCAGTGTGCTATACTATTTGACTTTATGTGTCTAAAGATGAGATGAGACAAATAGTATAGTTGTCATCATATAATATTTCATAACTTATTCATTATATCACTGAAATTTAAGATGTATATTGGCGTTAAAAATCTATTTTGGCGTATATCTAAAAAATATATTGGATAACACAAAACGTACTCCGTAATGAAAATGTAAGCACAATTTGGTCAAAAACATTGATGTATTTGCACAAAATACACACAACATTCGACCATAAACATGTCAAAATATATTATAGTTATAAATAGAACTAAAACTCAAAGATGTAAACTAAAAAAAATGTAAAATTTCTCACATGTTTTGCTTATCTAAAAACACGCAAAATGAACATATCAAGAATTACAAATTAGATGCAATCAATTACAAAATTATCGACAATCAATCTAACACAAATTATTATAGAAAAGTTGCATAAAGACTAAAGTGTATGTACCATTGCTTCCAATTTTTAAATAAATATAAACAATATATGATACAAAATAATTTTCAAAAAATTTTGGTTGAATAACATATGATGAACAACAATTATTGGTTGAATTTTATTTTTTACTTTTATATGTTAAAAGGATAAATTTCTATTTTGAAGTGATTAAAAGTAAAATACCAAATATCAAAAGCAAAAGTTGTTAGATATAATTGAATATAGTTAGATATGTGTTAGAATTAGATTAAAGTAATTATAAATTAGTTATGATTAGAAGAAATGTAGTTTATATTAGTTACGTTAGGGCACTCTATAAATGCGTATCCTACACTAGTTGTATTATAATTCTTCATACTATTATTTCTTGTTTTATATACATATATTTTTTTTAAGACTCAACTATGATTCTCAACATGGTATCAGAGCCATGAAAATCCTCCTTGAAGATATGATTCAAATTATTACTCGAGAAAATCTCAATATCCAATAACAAATTTTTGTTTCCATTTCTTTTTCATTCTTGAGAAAACTTCAACAGTCTCTTTTATATTTTGCACTATATCAAAAGAGAAACCTTCTGATTTATGGAAGTGGTAGTGTTTTTCATAATTGCAATTTTTGAAGATCAAGTTTACCAAAGAAATTTCAATGGTTTCTTGTGTCAATTTCACGACTACAGATTTTTGTGTTGGCTAGTTAAGTCTCATTTGGGTACTCATATGATGTTTATGCTTTGTATCTGGTCCACTGTGAAGTTTTTGATCCTTTGGTGTATTATTGATTTAGTGCTCAAGCACACACAATGAGTTATTTTCAAATGGTGTAAGATATAAAATATTTGTTCAAGGTTGTCATACACCTCAAAATTTGGTGGTATGCTTCTTTGATTTTTAGTGGCTTTCTTATATGCTTCTAGGTAGTTAAACATTTTATCTTTCTCTGTATGCTTAGTTAAACATTTTTAATTCTTTGTACTTCTACATATAGTAGTAAAACAATTATCATTTTTTTATTTTTATTTTTATCTTTTACCATATAATAGTTAGATATTTCTCTTAACGATTTCATTTTAAGGTAAGTTTTCTTAGTCAAATATGACATTTGAAAACCCAATATTGAGATTCTTGATTTTATTAGTGAATTGCGTGGATACACTGAATGATTTTCAAATTAGCCCAAAGTAAACAGAAGATTTCGACGAGAGTTGGGCACCTCGATCACTACCACTTTCTACATCAACTTTCTTGTTTAACCGATGTGATTACAACTTGTATTCTTTTTTTTTTTTTTTTGTAATTTTCCTTTATTGTTTACATTGTATTTTCTTTTTTCTTGTATTGTATTTTTTTTTCAAGTTGAAATTGTTAATCCACCTCCAACTTGCAAGACTGTTAGATATAGTTGAATATAGTTAAATATTTGTTACAATTAAATTAACGTAGTTAGAAGTTAGTTATCATCAGATGGATGAGAATTATGTTAGTTATTTTAGGACATTATATAAAAGTATATTAAACATTAATTGTATTATAATTCTTCACGTTATCATTTTAAGTTTTAAATTTTTCTTTAATTATCTATCTCTTTCTTAAACTCAAACATAATTCTCAATAAAAAAAATATATTTACAAGACTAAAAGAAAAATTTCACACCGGAAGTATATTTTAATATTTTTGTTTAAGACACTTTTCAGGGCAACCTGCTCTAGATACGAGTTTGATTTCCAGACCAGATTACCAAATTACCAATTGATTCGATCTGATTTGTATTACCTTGTATTTTATTATTATAAATTGTTGGTTATGTATGTTATTTTCTTCCAAATCTAATCTTTCATTTAAACTATTTAATTTACCCCTTTTTATCCAATCTAATAACTATTTTTTATATGACTTAAATGGTATATGGAGAGCCAGAAACCTTTTATCTTTTGAGAATAAAGACTTACCGAGCCATGTCGTTGCAATCAAGAATATAAGGAGTGTTGGGCCTTAATGGCTACTTTTAGATCCATATCTATTAATCATGTTAAACGAATGAGAAATTGTGTGGCCCATTCCTTGGCTAAATATGTTTTTTCTTCAAACACGGGTGTGGATAGAAGATTGATGAGATGTAAAGATGGTCTCTTTATATTTAGATTCAATAACGGAATAAAAGGATCTAAATTAATTTTGGTTGAAAATGTCATTTTTGTAGGTGATGACTTGTTTGTCTTATTTTGACTCTAAGTGGAGCTCAAAATGTCCGATTGAAGTAATATTTGATTCGTTGGGAAATAACCCATGACTCCTACTTATATGTGCCTAACATATGTAGAAAACTTAGATTTGGATGAAATAAAATATTTCTCTTTGAGAATTGTGAGTGCGATCTTCTTCTCTTTGAGTTCTTGGATTGAAACTTGTTTGAATTTTATCAATGACTTCCTTACCATTGTGGCGAGATCATCTTGATATCACATTTCTTTTACCATATCTTTACCCAAATTCACATTTTATTCATTTATTTTCATTTTTTCATATTTTTATTCATCCATACTTTGGGTTTGTCATCAAAGATATCCCCTCTTTTTGGTATTATGTGTGTTTGGTAGACTTGGGCTCTGCTTAGTCTTAGTCTTTTTTTCAATTTATGAGGTAATTCAAACAACAAAAGAAAATGATTTTGGTCCCCCTATTTTTATTTGTTTACAGAATTGGTCTCCCATTTTATGACATATGATATTATATTGTAGAATCATCAAGATAACTATATGCCATTAATTAAATTACAAAATGAATAATTTATGAAGTTGAAAATAAATTCTTTTGGGGATTTTCTTCCAATATCATAACTATTGATCATTCCACATTGCATATTATATGTCATATAATTTAAAATATGTCACATCACTATTTTTTAGTCTAAAAAATGAAAGATGAACCAAAATATGTGAGTTTTAAAATAGAGAGACCGATTCCACTATCGGGTAAAAATAAAGGGACTAATTATTTTTTTAGTCCTTATAAAATTTTTACCTTTCAATTTTAGTCCATGTGAAATAAAAATACAATTTTTAGTCCTTACAAAATTATCATGCTTGCAGTTTTAGTCCTTAATATTAAGAAAACATATATTTTTTAATGAACTTTCGTGCATGTTTAAGATATTATAAAATGTTCATCCACAGAAATTGAGCTCAAAATTCAATTTCTATGTCCATATTTTCATTGTTTTTATCTTGCTATTTTTATCTTGTTAATTTCTAAATTTTTATGGAGAATCTTTTTATAATGTTCTAAATATTATTGCAAAAAATCATTTAAAATTTGTTCAAAGACAATTAACATATGTTTCGTTTGATGAAGGATTAAAAGTAATTTTTGGATCATTATGTAGGAACTAAAAAATGTATTTTTATTTTATAAGAACTAAAATTAAAAAATCAAAATTGTTTAAAGAGATTAAAAATATATTTCACCCTTAAATTTTATGTCTATATGCAAAGAAGATTCAGTATTTGGATATAACTATTTTTTTTTTCTTCCAATTTTATCGATTGATTAATCTATTTAATTTACGATTTTATATTTTTTATTTCTAGACTACCATGGTTCACGTCAACTTGTATAGGTTTGGGCTTATATGATTCTTAGGCATCTCGCCTTTATAGATCTCATGTTTAGAAGCTATGGACTGTCACAATTTTTGTCATACATCTCTCTCTATTTAGCTTAAGAGACTCAAATAGTGATGAATCCGAACAATGCATATTAAAAGTACTCGGCTCATACGGAAAAACGACCCTTTCTTAAAACTCATAATGACATAGTGGAGAGAAAGAAAGGGAAATTTTTCAAGTAATTGTTGCACTTCCCAAAATTTTAGGGAGGAAATTAAACGATAAAAGAATTACCAAGGAAGAGGAGGGTATAAGGAGGATAATGGAGAAGAAAAGACCTAGTTATTGATTTCACAAAGAGATACCCATATCATGATCACGACACATGTTAAGCTCAAACCATTTTTACCCTAGAATAATAGCCAATCAAATTATTGAGTTTTTTTTTTTAAACATCTACATAAAACTTTGAAATTTATCTTTTTTTGATAAATTATAATTTCCAACAATTTTTTGAACAAGCCTAAATTCCAGCATTTAATGCACTCAGAAGTTAAAAGAGTAACATCTTCAACATAAAATTTTGTAATTTCAATCATTTATTCATAAATAATAAATGGTTAAATAAGTTTTTTGATTCCTATAAATTTCAAAGAATTTCTAACACACAACAAATAGATAAAAATTGTCGCTTCTAATTTTTAACATAAAACAAGGAAACATAATTTTTTTTCAATTAAGAAGTTAACCACAACATGATTCTTCAAGAGTAAGACAATGCAACACATCCATAATCAAATAAAATTCAGAAAATTAATAAGACAATTTGAAGAAGTTCTTGGTTACTCAAGTAAAGACCTCAAATGCACCAAACAAAATAGTAAAGCAACAATGAATAGATAACAAACAACTTCACCAATTTTGTAGCAATCAATTCGCAAGACATGTACGTTCATGAAAAAACATGCATATGGCAAATAGCCCAATAGTATTAGGTAAAAATCAAATAATGAGCACAATTCACAAGCAACCACAACTAATAGATAAAAATTGTCGCTTCTAATTTTTAACATAAAACAAGGAAACATAATTTTTTTCAATTAAGAAGTTAACCACAACATGATTCTTCAAGAGTAAGACAGTGCAACACATCCATAATCAAATAAAATTCAGAAAATTAATAAGGCAATTTGAAGAAGTTATTGGTTACTCAAGTAAAGACCTCAAATGCACCAAACAAAATAGTAAAGCAACAATGAATAGATAACAAGAAACTTCACCAATTAGGTAGCAATCAATTCACAAGACATGTACGTTCATGAAAAAACATATGGCAAATATCCCAATAGTATTAGGTAAAAATCAAATAATGAACACAATTCACAAGCAACCACAACTGACACGATATACATCTTACTGACACTAAACCCACACTTGACCCACTTGGCCTAATTGGACAGATCTGCTATGATACCATAATGTAACACCCCGAATTTTGATCCAAAACATTACTTAAAAATACTTATTGCTTAGAAAAATTACCAAATTTTTTTGAAGTAATAATAACTAAACTACTACTCATTTAAATAATTAGTAAACCCTAAACCCCAAAATAATATACATAATAATTTATATCATATTGTTACTAAAATTCGCAGCGGATAAATAAAAACTCATTCAAAAGAAAAGAAACTTTTATGAGTTGTTAGGATATCACGTTTCTCAAAATACAAATGAAATACTTTAAACTTTTTCCTCCTATAGAATAGTGCAATCTCAATAAAGTTGATTTAACTATAATTTCTTAATTTAATTTCAAAAACTTAGTAGTACTTGAATGATTTTCATACAAAAATTTATTTTTAATTAAATATAAAATAACACTTATAGCTCTCATTCCCAATATAACCTAACAGAGCGGGGCTTCTCCCAAACTTGAACTTTAAAATTCATTAACATGTAATAACTACAATTTTGCAAACGCATGGTCAAGCCATTCAAACACAAACAACAAAGGAGATGAGTTTTAAAATTATGTTGATAGTATAACATAAGTAAGAAGAACACACATGCACATGCCATGACATGATGATGTATTATCAAAATCAAACATTCCTACACAACCCACTAAGATTAGGTCAAATGATCATAAAATAACTTGCAAGAAATTATCACCTTATTCAAATATAACTAAGATCATATATCTCAGGTTCTTATCATGAAAATCAAATATTCATAAACAACCATCATAAAAATCAAAGCTTTCACACCACATATCATGAAGATCATATATTAATAAGCAATTATCACAAATAGATTATGAAAACACACTTTAAGAAGTTCAATTTTGAAATTGAATCCCGTAAAATTATCCTTAATCTGAAAATAATCATAGGATAATATAGCCACCATTCACACGGTCGTTTTGGCATTGGTTTAAGTCAAATCTAACTTAAGGTGAAGAAGAACGGTGCAAAATAATGAATTCCATAAACGGAGAAGTCAAATATTTTAGAGAGAAATTGGGATGGTTAAAAATATGATAAAGTGTGTTTAATTGAAAAGTTAAATGAATGAAACAACATAATGAAATTTGGACAAAAAATGAGAAATTTTTATGGAATAATTATCAATCACCGGTGACAACATACTGACTGGTGTTTAATTGTGCATGCTGCTGTTGGAACCAAGTTGATTTTATATTTAGAGTTTTTATGATAACAATAGTATTTTCTGAGAACAATATATTTTACTTCAAAGAGTATGAATGAAGATATGGTCAAGATTTGTAGAAGATTTATCTACAACAAAATATGAACATAATCAATCTGAAGAATTTACAAACACAATTTGAACAAAATACGAACATAATCAATTTGAAGGAAGAATTTACAAATGCAATATGAACAAAATAAAATTTAGAACTAAACAAGGACTAAATTGAAGCCCAAATTTTAACTATAATAGATACTCAAGGTTGAAGAAGAACATCATCAAAAAAATCAGAAAATAGTAGAAGAACTCAAGCTCAAAATTCCAAATTTATCTTAGATTTCAAAGAGAGAAACACTTGTTCAAGATAGAAATATTTTATGAGTGTTCTTTTCTTAGAGTGTGAGAGTTATTATTATTATTATTATTATTATTATTATTATTATTATTATTATTATTATTATTATTATTATTATTATTATTATTATTATTATTATTATTATCTGCTTTGTTAGAAGCAACTATGCAAGTTCCAATCTTTTTTTTATCCAACTAGATAGTGGTTTAGTTCCTTCTTCAATCAGGGGTTGTTAGGCTGTTAGGGACGACTTTGCTTGGAGGGTCAGGTGCTTTGTAATTTAAGGTAATTGAATTAGTCGATTATTGCCTTCTGAATGAGGGGATTGGATGTTGCCAAGTTACTTTTGAACAAGGATAAATCTACGTGTCAAATTATTTATGATTTCATCGTATGCTACCTTTGAATCTGATCGCTTCTTATCCAAGTAATTAATAAAAACCAATCAACCTTCATCAAATTAGCAAAAAGTTATCAACAATGAAAGCCGATTCAAAGAAGATGTACAAGATGCATCATAAGTCTAGAAACATTCATGATAAATGCAATCACCTTCAAGGAGTTTAATAAGTGCACCAACAAGGAGACAATAAATAGTATTTGTCATAGTCTGATTATGACCTATGAATGAAGCAAACAAGTTTAAGAAGCAAAGACCAATCTCCTAGTAAAAAAGTATGAGATGTTCAAGATGGAAGAAGATGAAGACATTAAAACAATGTTTTGTAGATTCTAGACTCTAGTATCATGATTATAGGCACTTGAAAAGAGTTATACTACTACTGATCATGTGAAGAAGATACTAAGGAGTCTAAAAAGCAAGTGGAGACCTAAGATCACTGCCATTCAAGAAGCAAAGATCTGAATACTCTTAAACTTAAAGAATTAATCAGCTCTCTAAAATCACATGAAATTTAAATTGCAGAGGATGAGCCCAAGAAGAAGCAACCAATCTTGGCTTTGAAATCCAAGTAGAAGAAAGTTCTGAAGGCAGCAACAAAAGTAGAGGATGATGATTCAGATGATCAGAATTGAGACTCAAAGGAAGAGGAGCTGGTGTTTATATGTAGAAAAGTTCAGAAGATGTGGTACAACAAAAAGAAGAATTTTCCCTAAAGATATTTCAGGCCATCCAATAGAGGAAACGAAGATTAATAGGACAAGAAAATCATCATCTACTATAGATGCAATGAACCTGAACATATTGGGTCAGAATGTCCAAATACGAAGAACGCGAAACATCAGAGGAAAGATTCTAGACCCAAGAAGAAGAGTCTAATCTACATGGGATGATTCTGATGAATCCTCTAATGATGAAGAACACGTATATTTAGCTTTGATGGTTCATACCAACTCTGCCTCTGGATCCAACACAGATTTTGACTCTTAAAGTGAATCAACAGATGAATAAATTGAGGTATTTTCTGACTTTACTCAATTTTATTTAATTACTGTTATAAATGATTTTTTTTAATAAAAATCACACATTGTCTTTAAAACAGAAAACACTTAGGAAATAGAATACAAATCTAACTGAAAAAGTTAATGCTTTAAAGAATCAAAGTGTTGAATTTAAAACAGAAAATGCACCTCTGAAAACTGATATTACTGAACTTAAAATAGAAAATACAACTCTGGAAACTGATATTATTGAACATAAAATAGAAAATGTAACTCTAAAAACTGATATTATTGAACTTAAAATAGAGAATGCAAATCTGAAAACTGATATTGTTGAACTTTAGGCTGCAAATCTAACTCTGAAAAGTAATTATAGTTCAACATCAATTGGAAATACCACATGTAACTCTGATAGACATGAAGAAGTATTTCAAGATTTTCTTGATAATAGTATAGAAATAAGCAAGTATGCGTATATGATTTATGGTGTTATTAGGAATGGTAAAAGAGGAATACGATTTGAAGAAAAAGTAATTGAACCTAAGTTTGTTCCCTCTAGTGATTTATGTGCTATTTGCTATGAGAAAGGTCACACTAAAATACGTTGTCCTATGCAAACCACATAGAAAGACAAGAAAACATTAAGAACTAACAAACTAGGACCCAACTAGATTTGGGTACCAAAGAATAAAATTGTTTATGTTGTAGATGTTCTTAGCAACCAAATTGAAACACCAATCATGGTGTCTGATGAATGGATGCTTGCAATATATGAACGGAAAAAGGTCTATGTTCCAAGACTTAACAAACATAAGGCAATTGACTCTAGTGGAAGAAGGATTGGTCAGCACAATACCTATTAGAACCAAAACCATATGATGAACCAAAAATATCAGAAAAATCTAGAGTATCCACATAATCAAAACTAGCAGAGAAATCACACATATCAACATAACTAGAACTACTAGAAGAATCAAAATTACCATCAGTTCCAAAATTACCTAGGGAACCTGATACATTAGTAGAAACAGAAGTGTCAGATTAACAATCAGAATCAAGAGACTTATTTGAACACTCCAATCAAATTCATCAAGACTACAAACCTAGATGGGAATTCAAATCCCTTCATCTAGACCCTCTAATAAGAGAATATGCTAATTCAGAATCTGAAAACCAAAAAAGAAGAAATAAGAGGGTTTTTAGAGTGAAACTGAAACTATTGACATATAGGTTACATCTTTCTTTAAATTTAATTATTGTTTGATATTGTATTTCCGGTGATAATAAGAAGCCTGATCTTTAAAAATCAAAGCTAGATAAGTATTTTGTAGGTTCTAAAAAATTTAGAGGAACAAGGAGATCCAATGAATCTGAACACTTCGATAGAAGTGGCATACCAGTTTGGTTTTCAAAAACAAAAACCACCAATAACAAAATTGATATTTTGGCTGTTTATCGACACCAAAAGAAGTAGATGCAGCCAAACTAGAAGATGAAAAATCCTTATAGGACGAATTTGGTCAAGTCATAAGGAAGATCTAGATGGATGTGCAAGTCATCTCATCTCATTGGAAGTGCAAGTGATCCTTTGAGGATCAGATCATCATTAAAAGATACCACTTTGTTTGGATCACTCTCATCAATTGAGCCTACCACTGTTGACGAAGCATTAGCAGATGATGACGAATTCTTGCAGTGCAAGAAGAGGAATGATGTTTGGGATCTAGTACCTAGACCAAAGAAGAACATTATTGGAACCAAGTGGGTTTTCAGAAATAAGCTAAATGAAAAAAGTGAAGTGGTCAGAAACAAGGCAAGACTTATCGCACAAGGCTACAGTTAGCAAGAAGACATTGATTACACTGAGATATTTTCACAAGTGACAAGGTTTGAAGCTATTCGAATCCTAGTTTCTTTTGCCGAAAATAATAACATTACATTATTTCAAATGGATGTTGAAAGTGTTTTTCTAAATGGTTATATAAGTGAAGAAGTATATGTTAAACAACCCCCATATTTTGAATTTCCGAATCATATTTTTCAACTTAGGAAATCTTTGTATGGTCTAAAACAAGAACCTAGGGTATGGTATGATAGACTTAGTAACTTCTTGATTAAAAATAAATTTGAAAGAGGACAAGTAGATAATACACTTTTTAGAAAATCAATAGGAGATGATATTTTTATTTTTCAAATTTATGTTGATGACATTATTTTTGGATCTACTAATGGAACTTTTCGCCAAAAAAAAATTCTAAATAGATGCAGCTGGAGTTTCAAATGAGTATGATGGGAGAACTTAGTTCTTCATAGGGATACAAATTCAACAAAGTCAAAAAGGTATATACATTCATCAAACTAAATATACAAAAGAGCTTCTTAGGAAGTGTAAGACCCATAATTTTAAAGTACCATTTATGTATTTTTGGTGTATTTTGGATTTTGGCTCGGAGGCTTTTAAGCCAAAGTTAATAATATTTTGGAGTTTTATAATCAAAAAGATATTTTGATGCCAATTAAAATTTCTCGTCGATAAATAAATTGAAATTAACTGCGGTGAATCCTTTACGGATAATTCAATGCGTTTCGGGTGAAACGGTAATTTAACAAATATCTAGATATTTTGAGATATTTGTTAAGTTGTATTTATTATCTATATATGTTTGTTTGGAGGGAAAAAGAAAGGAAAACTAGAAGGAAGGAAAAGGAAAAGAAAATAGTATAAAAGGAAGGAAGGAAAAAGGAAGAAAGGAAAAAGAAAGGAAAGAAAAAGAAAGGAAGGAAAATTGAAAAATTCCATCTTCTTCCTCTCAACCGTGACCCATTTTTGAAAATCATTAAGTTAAATCGGTATTAAGAACGGGGAATCTCTTAATGACTTATTTAATTAATGTTGTTTGAAAGTCGTTTCGGTAAATGAGTATTAAGAATGGGGAATCTCTTAATGACTCGTTTACTGAATGTTTTGCGAGAAAATCGTTTAAGTCAAAAGTATATTAAGAATGGGGAATCTCTTAATATGACTGTTTGCTTAACGTTTTGTTTTGAAAATCATTAAGTTAAATCGGTATTAAGAACGGGGAATCTCTTAATGACTTATTTAATTAATGTTGTTTGAAAGTCGTTTAAGTAAATGGGTATTAAAAATGGGGAATCTTTTAATACCTCGGTTTACTTAATGTGTATTTGAGGAAAATGTTTAAGTTAACTGGGCGTTGAGAATGGGGAATCTCTTAATGTCTCGGTTACTTAACTATCGTTTTTGAAAATCGTTTCGGTAAATGAGTATTAAGAATGGGGAATCTCTTAATATGACTGTTTGCTTAACGTTTTGTTTTGAAAATCATTAAGTTAAATCGGTATTAAGAACGGGGAATCTCTTAATGACTTATTTAATTAATGTTGTTTGAAGGTCGTTTAAGTTAAATGGGTATTAAAAATGGGGAATCTTTTAATATCTGCATTTGCTTAACGATTGTTGTGAATGGAGTCTGTGTATGCTCATGCATTTCATTTGGTAAATTGTGTCGACCCGTGATAGGTGACACCTTGGTAAACTGTGCTGACCCGTGATAGGTGGTACGTTTACGATTTACGTTTTTGGTAAATTGTGTTGACCCGTGATAGGTGACACCTCGGTAAACTGTACTGACCCGTGATAGGTGGTACGTTTACGATTTACGTTTTTGGTAAATTGTGTTGACCCGTGATAGGTGACACCATGGTAACTGTACTGACCCGTGATAGGTGGTACATTTACGATTCCCGCTTTTTCTTTTAGTAAATCGTGTTGACCCGTGATAGGTGACACCATGGTAACTGTACTGACCCGTGATAGGTGGTACATTTACGATTTACATTTTTGGTGGATTGTGCTGACCCGTGATAGGTGGCACCTCGGTAAACAGTACTGGTCTGTGATAGGCGGTACGTTTACGATTCCCGCTTTTTCTTTTAGTAAATCGTGTTGACCCGTGATAGGTGACACCATGGTAACTGTACTGACCCGTGATAGGTGGTACATTTACGATTTCCGCTTTTTCTTTTAGTAAATCGTGTTGACCCGTGATAGGTGACACCATGGTAACTGTACTGACCCGTGATAGGTGGTACATTTACGATTTCCGCTTTTTCTTTTAGTAAATCGTGTTGACCCGTGATAGGTGACACCTCGGTAAACTGTACTGACCCGTGATAGGTGGTACGTTTATGATTTACGCATTTTAGTAAATCGTGTTGACCCGTGATAGGTGGCACCTCGGTAATTGGTACTTTGGCCTGCGATAGGCGGTACAATTATGATTTACGGCCCTTCGAGGAGGGTTTTGGTTTGGAATTCCGAGTCCATGCATTTTGGCATATACGCATTGCATTAGGGTGCTTGGCACGCAAGTCATATTTGATTTGAGTCTATGTTTGAGTGTTTTGAATTTTGATTTATCATGGTAATCGAGTTGAAGGTGCTAAGTGTTATATGTTAATTATTGTGTGTAAGTATGATGGTTTTCGAAATCCCATTTTGCCGTGGTAATCGCGTAGGAATTACTAAGTGTTAGGTAGTGGACTTGATTAGAAATGACTTGAGTTAATTCATAAATTTTTGGAAAAATGATCAGGGAAATCGATTTCCCAATCGATTGGATGGGTAAACAGGGACTTGGCCAAATTGACAAAATCGTTAGCCAATCGATTTTGTAATCAGTTTTCGAAAATCCTTTACGAAATCGATTGCCCAATCGATTGGGCCTTAAGTCAAGGACTCACCCATATTCGACCAAATCGATGTGGACATCGATTGGCTTAAAACCTGGGGATCAGTACTCACTCAATCGATTTCCCAATCGATTGAATCAAGCCAGAGTTCAAAATTTCACTAAAAACCTTCAGGAAATCGATTTGGAAATCGATTGGTATTAAGTCAGGGGCTCCGTTATCCGCTCAGTCATCCTGTCAATCGATTGCCCAATCGATTGAATTAAGCCCAGGATTCTGTTTTCATCAAAATCCTTCACCCCAATCGATTGGCTCAGTGAAAATCCTCAGTTTTAGTTGTATGATTGATTGCTCATGAATCTATCCATGTCTTGATTTGTTATGTTATAATTAGGGGATTGAGAACCTCATGTTGCTTTCATTTTTAATTGGCAAGTATTGTATGAACCTTTCGCACATTGAAAATCCTGTTAAGGTGCATGCTTTGTTGAAAAGTTATTTTGAGCATTTAAAAACTTAATTGCTGTGTGTTAACTGTTATTTTTTTGGTTGGTGACCCTTTACAATTATTGTGGAAATCTGGGCTTTGCCCTCAGATGAGAGTCAGGACGGTCCTACCGGTTCGTACCCTACGGACGGGAATGGAGATGGGAACGCTTGACTGCAGTTACGTTAGGAGGATCTCACGGGGCGCGTGGAGATACTCAGGGTGTATAGCTTTTTGGTAGGATGATCAGATTAGGATGATGTATAGGGACTAGGTGTCCTTCTTTTTGGATTGGAGTATTTTTAGTTGGAAAATTGTACTTATACTAATTTTGTCAGTTTGACATCTTATTCGAATGGGTTCCATGTACCATTTGTTGTTGTGTAAATGGTTTGGATTTATAAGTGGAGAAACTTTTCCGCTGCTTGTAAATTATAATGACTCAATTATTTATCCAAAGACATTTTCCTGATTTAATTCTTTGTTTGTCTTTAATTACTTTTTTTTTAAAAAAAATATACCCTCGCTTTGAAAAACGGGGTGTTACATTGTGGTATCAGAGCATAGGTTTGGTTTTCTTTGGGAGCTGTGGAACCTTAGTTATAGATTGTAGATCGACCTTTAAGTTGGGGGTTGTCATCTGATCATGTGTCGCATTAGGTGACTTGAGTTGTCAAGTCCAATATAATTATTATGTGTTGTTATAGTCGGACGTTAGTTTGGATTTATTTGAAGTAGTGTTAAGACTCTACTTGATAATGGTTTTATAGGAAACCATGCCGCCAAGAAGGAATGACGCTCCGAGAGCCAACGCTAATAGGAATGATCAAATGGCAGAAGCTATGAATAACATGGCTGCTTCTGTTGCTGCACAGACTGCTGCCAAGACTCAACGGGATCTTGAAAAGAGGGGAAGAGAGATCCGTGCGGCAGAGTCAAGAGGGTTAGAAGACTTCCGTCGTTACAATCCTCCTAAGTTCAAGGGGGATGAGGATTCAGAGAAGGCGAATCAATGGATCCAAGAAGTGGAGAAGATCTTTGAAATGATAAATTGTCAAGCGGGAGTGAAGGTCAGCTATGCCACTTATATGCTGTTGGGGGATGCTGAGTACTGGTGGAGGAGTGCAAGGTTATTGATGGGAGCAGCCCACGAGGAGGTGAACTGGGAATCGTGTAAAAGGAAGTTTTTAGACAAATACTTCCCGATGAGTACCAGGACTAAACTGGGTGACGA
>NC_021164.2:26678073-26678325 GCF_000331145.2 Cicer arietinum | reverse complement strand
TTCCAAGACGGACTGAAGTATGAGATTCAAGACTCCGTCTTACCCTTGGGAATTCAACGTTTCCAAGCACTGGTAGAGAAATGTAGAGAAGTGGAAGATATGAAAAACAAAAGGGCTAGCCGAGGAGGGAATTGTAACACCCCATTTTTCTTAGCGAGGGTATATTTTTTTTTTTTAAAGAAATTAAAATAAAACAAATGAGGAAATGTCTTTGGATAAATAATTGAGTCATTACAATTTACGCAGCGGAAA
>NC_021164.2:26660479-26677573 GCF_000331145.2 Cicer arietinum | reverse complement strand
AGTGAAAATCCTCAGTTTTAGTTGTATGATTGATTGCTCATGAATCTATCCATGTCTTGATTTATTATGTTATAATTAGGGGATTGAGAACCTCATTGTTATGTTATAATTAGGGGATTGAGAACGTCATTGTTATGTTATAATTAGGGGATTGAGAACCTCATTGTTATGTTATAATTAGGGGATTGAGAACCTCATTGTTATGTTATAATTAGGGGATTGAGAACCTCATTGTTATGTTATAATTAGGGGATTGAGAACCTCATTGTTATGTTATAATTAGGGGATTGAGAACGTCATGTTGCTTTCATTTTTAATTGGCAAGTATTGTATGAACCTTTCGCATATTGAAAATCCTGTTAAGGTGCATGCTTAGTTGAAAAGTTATTTTGAGCATTTAAAAACTTAATTGATGTGTGTTAACTGTTATTTTTTTGGTTGGTGACCCTTTACAATTATTGTGGAAATCTGGGCTTTGCCCTCAGATGAGAGTCAGGACGGTCCTACCGGTTCGTACCCTACGGACGGGAATGGAGATGGGAACGCTTGACTGCAGTTACGTTAGGAGGATCTCACGGGGCGCGTGGAGATCACTCAGGGTGTATAGCTCTTTGGTAGGATGATCAGATTAGGATGATGTATAGGGATTAGGTGTCCTTCTTTTTGGATTGGAGTATTTTTAGTTGGAAAATTGTACTTATACTAATTTTGTCAGTTTGACATCTTATTCGAATGGGTTCCATGTACCATTTGTTGTTGTGTAAATGGTTTGGATTTATAAGTGGAGAAACTTTTCCGCTGCTTGTTAATTATAATGACTCAATTATTTATCCAAAGGCATTTTCCTGATTTAATTCTTTGTTTGTCTTTAATTACTTTAAAAAAAAAAATATATACCCTCGCTTTGAAAAACGGGGTGTTACAGGAAGTTTAAGATGCGGGATTAACAACCGATGACTACACCAATGCATCGTACTTGTTTACTTCAAAAAGATGATTTCAGATGAAAAAGTTGACCAAAAAACCTATAGAGGAATGATAGGATCCCTAGGAAATGATACATCATGTTTAGTGTATGTGTATGTGCAAGATTTCAAGTTGGCCCTAGGGAATCACATTTAACTACTGTTATGAGAATCCTTGGATACTGTGATTGGATACTGTGATTCTAATTATGCTGGAGATAAACTTGAGAGAAATAGCACTAGTGGCAACTACACCCTTATAGGTGACAACTTAATATACTTGTCAAGTAAGAGACAAAACATCAGTGCAATGTCAACATCAAAGGCTGAGTACATTTCTGCAGCAGGTTGTAGATCTCAACTATGTATGAAACATCAACTTGAATGCTACAAAAGCCTAAAATCCAACATTCCCATCTATTGTGATAACACTTCTGCCATTTGTCTAACCAAAAAGCCTATCTTACATTATAGAGCTAAACATATAGAGACCAAACACCACTTCATTAGGGACTTTGTTCAAAAAGGGGTACTAAACGTTCAGTTTGTAGACACATAACACCAATGAGCTGACATATTCACAAACCACCACCTGAAAATAGGTTTGACTTCATCAAGAAAAATCTAAACCTTTACCTTCATAGCTGACTGATGTTGTGATAGCTTCAAAATAGTTTAGTTTTACATTAGTTTTATATTTTATTGTAATATGTTATATTCATGTTATTAAAAAAAAAGGTAAAACAAAAAAAAAAATTCACTTTCAAGTGTTTTTGTCTAATGACAAAAGGGGGAGAAAGATATTTGATAAAATGGGGAGAAAATGGTACTTAGACTTAGGGGGAGCCCTAAGTTAGGGGAAGTCAAAGAAAAATTGTTATAAAAAATATAAGTTTTGTCATCATAAAAAGAGGGAAATTGTTGGAACCAAATTGATTTTATACTTAGAGTTTTTATAATAACAAAAGTATTTTATGAGAATAATATATATGACTTCAAAGATTTATCTACAACAAAATATGAACAGAATCAATCTTAAGAATTTACAATCTCAATCTAAACAAAATAAGGACAAAATCAATATGAAAAACTTACAAACGCAAAATGAAAAAAAATACAATTCCGAATTAAACAATAATTAAATTGAAGCCGAAATTTTAACTATAAACTGATACTCAAGGCTGAAGAAGAACATCATCAAAAAATCAGAAAAGTGTAAAAGAACTCAATCTCATAATTCCAAATTCATCTTAGAGTTCAAAGAGAGAAACACTTGTTCAAGTTAGAAATGTTTTATGAGTGTTATTTTCTTCGAGTGTGAGAGTTATTATTATTTTCAACTTTGTTAGAAGCAACTACTTAAGTTCCAATCTTTTGTATCCAACACGATAGTGGTTTAGTTCCTTCTTCAATCTATGGTTGTCAGGTTATTAGGAGAAAACTTGGCTTGTAGGATAATGGTGGTTAATTCCTCAGAAGTATGGGGTTGTCAGGCGATCTTTGGGAAGACTGCCTTGAATGGTTAGGTGCTTTGTAATTCAAGGTAATTGAATTAGTGGATTAAAGTCTTATGAATGAGGGGACTGAATGTAGCCAAGTTAGTGGTGAACCTAGATAAATCTATGTGCTAAATTATTTATGCTTTCATTGTTTGCTACCTTTGAATCCGATTGCTTCTTATCCAAGTAATTCATAAAAATTAACCAACCTTCATCAAATTAGCAAAAAGTCATCAACTTTGTCAAACACAATTAAACCTTTCCTTCTGGTGTTTGCACCTTCAGCTGGTTCCTTATTATATATATATATATTAAATCAGGTTTTACTTGTATATGAGAGTAACCCATAAAACACATTTTACTAATTTCTTATCTTTTTGTAAAATAAAACCAACAATTATCAAAACTTATTTTTTTAACAATTTTTTTTTACACAATTTCGTTACTATAGTATTACTATTATTTCAAAACTAATATTTTATAAAAAAAGTCATCACTCTTTTAAAATATATTAATAATCAAAACTCTCATAATCACAATATTAACTACAATTATTACTATAATATTTTAAAAAATAATCACGTAAAAATACTACAATCTTTATAGAATAGTTAAAACAATAAATTAAATAAATATAACATCAATAAGTTATATTTATTACTAAATCACAATAAATACATATAAAATCATCATATCTTAGAAAATATATAAAAATAAAGAAATTAATCACAATATTACTAATATGTTAGTAAAATTATTTATAAAAAAATAATGAAACTATAACTTGTAAATTCACTCAAAATCTTATTCTCTAAAATTCACTCAAAATCTTATTCTCTAAAATAATTTTGCTAAAATACCATTATTTTTTTGAAAAATGAATTAAATGACTAAACATAACATTTATAATTTATATTACTCATTAAATCAAATATATATATGATTATCCAACCATAAGAAACTCACACATATAAGGATAAGTAATCATAAAATTAATCAACATATTTTTAAAAACTTTTAACACCAAATTAATTTCTCTAAAATCCTATTTAATTAATAAAATAGTTGATTATAAAATTTGAGATGTTACAATTCTCCATTCCTTAAAGAAATTTCGTCATCGAAATTTGTAATGAAGAATAAGTGAACTATTATCTAATTGACCACCATCAAGATTGAAATTTAGTTTCTTAGGATATAATAAACATTATGATCATAAGTCATTTTAGTACAACATATCATAAATAACTTTTCATAGCTTGATAGAAATTACAACACGGGGCAATAAAACATATCACATTTAGCATTCAGCTATGGAAGAAATTACCATAGAGTTACGTACTATAATCTACAAATAAAACATAACATATAGACTTAGTTAGTAATAACTTAGTATATTTAGTTGGGTTAAATGAAATATATTTCAAGTACATTGTCAGTTTCAACTATTTTTTTATCAAACAAAATATTACAAGTTTTACTTATTGAAAAATAAAGTTTAAATCATATCACCAAATATTCAACAAGTTTCACTTAAATCACACAATCAGAACAATCTTTAAATTATTAAGTTATTTTATATCTATAAGAATTATAAAAAGGTTCACGTCTGACAACTCAATATCACTATGTAAGATTTACAATTAATCGCTTTATAACAATACACTTTATAAATAATCAAGAAGAAAAATTAAGAAGTTATAGAGAGACATTCCATTCACAATACATTGACGTAAAAGATGAACATATTTTCTCAACTATTTCAAAATAAAATTAACAAGTATTTTTAACAATACTAACGATTTATTGTTGCCTCTTTTATCAACGATGAGTCATCGGGGTAGCTAGTGCTTCCGACTCATTGAGTCAACTACTTAAGGTAACAATAATTGTATTCATTCAAATTTAATCACGGGTAATCAAAAGACTTTTAACATGGTTCAAGAGTACGAATGTGACCCACAACTTCTACTCCCTACTTCAAGTCAAAAACAAAAAGTCTCTTAATTACTCATCTATAATAATTTATTTGTAAATTAGAAGTAGCAACAACCACAAAATAAATGAAACTTATAATAATATATAATGAACAATCAAAACAACGAATTTGTAATTATCTTACTATTAAATACTTTCAACTACTCTTAAACACTATACACAAATTCTCAACACTTAGAGCACCTTAATCACAAACAATTTCACTCCCACATAATCAAGGTTTTTTTTTTCAATACCCTCTTTTTGAAAATAAAAAACCAAAATACCTCCATTTGAAAAAAATATACCAAAATGCCCCTTTTTTTTAGTAACAAGTCACCATTTGGAATGGCGACTTCCCACTTGGTTTTTTTTTTTTAAAAAAAAATTCAATATTTTTTTTAATTTTTAATGGAATTATATATATAATTAATTAATATAATTCATAAAAATACATAAAAAAATAAACAAATAAAAATTTTAAATTACGAAAAAATTTAGTAAACCCAAGTTCCAAATGGGCATTTATCAAAGGTTTTTTTTTTAAAAAAAAATTATTTCAATTTTTATTGAAATAACAAAAGTAATATATATAATTAATATAATTCATAAAAATAGATAAATAAAAATTTTAAATTACGATAAAATTTTAGGAAATTGAAGTTCGAAATGCCAACTTTTCAAAGGTTTTTTTTTAAAAAAAATTATTTCAATTTTTGTTGAAATAACAAAAGTAATATATATATATAATTAATATAACTCATATACGGGATTTTGACGACGCCTTGGTACATCACGAGTTTGTTGTTGTTGTTTTCCTTCTTCTTGATCTTCGTCTTCTTGTTGTGGAGGATGTCTAGGAGGAAGTGCTGCAGAAGAACTACTTCCACCTTGAGTCCAGTTGGATATTTGATTCAATGGAGTATATGCATTCCCAAAGCTTGGACAATGGCTTTGAAGTTATTTTCAAACCTAACCTATATGAAATCATAAAAACAAATTTTGGGGAAGTTCTTTTTTCTAGAACAAGAAAGAAAAATTTGTATGTTTTATATCTTGAGGAATTACTTGATGAATCATGCTTCATGTCTATCAATAAAGATAAATGGATTTGGCATAAGCGGACATGTCATGTTAGCATGAAAACCATTTCAAAAAATTTAAAACTAGAACTTGTTAAGGATTACCAAAACTGAATTTTGAAAAAGATAAAGTATGTGAAACATGTGCTAATGGAAAACAAGTTAAAAGCATTTTTCATTCAAAAGATTTCATCTGCACAAACATAATTCTTGAGCTACTTCACATAGATCTTTTTTACCCTATTAGAACAATAAGTTTAGGAGGAATGAAGTATGGTTTTGTTATTGTTGATGACTTCTCACGATACACTTGGGTATTATTTTTATAATAAAAAAAAAATGATGCTTTTGATGCCTTCAAAGTCTTTTGTAAAAAGGTACAAAATGAAAAAGATTCGAGCATCATTTTCATAAGAAGTGATCATGGAGGATAGTTCATAAATTCTTCTTTTAAAACCTTCTTTGATGAACTTAGCATTTCTCATAATCTATCTTGTGCAAGAACTCCTCAACAAAATGGAGTTTTTGAAAGAAAAAATAAATCTTACAAGAAATGGAAATAAAAATCGTAGAAGAGTCTAATGTTGAAAAATATTTTTGGGCTGAAGCTATCAAGACCTCATGCTACATTATGAATCGTGTTAAGAAAAATCATAAAAAAAAAAACCATATGAAATATAGATAAACAGAAAGCCAAACATCTCATAATTTCACATTTTTGGATGTTATTGTTATATTTTGAACAACAAAGAAAACCTTTGAAAGCTTGATGCAAAATCGAACAAAGCTATATTTTTATGTTACTCAACTGATTCTAAAGGGTATTGTGTTTTCAATCTAAAAACTAAAATGATTGAAATCAGCATGCATATATTATTTGATGAATTTGATGATCTTGAGTTGAGTAAAAGAGATGAGGAAGAAGAAAAACATTTTGGAAAGTAGCATCAGAATGTTCCTCAGGAAAGTCAGATTGATAAACAATGTTCGTTTCATTCTCCTCCTAAAAGCTGGAGAACAATTAGTGATCATCCTCAAAATCAAATCATTGGAGATAGAGCTGATGGAATTAGAACAAGAATGTCATTCAAGGATGATAGTAATATCAACATGGCAATGATCTCCCAAATTGAACCAAAAATCAATCAAAGAAGCCATAGTTGATCAATCTTAGATTGAAGCAATGAAGGAAGAACTTCTTCAATTCGAAAAGAATGAAGTCTGGAATCTTGTTCCAGATCCACAAGATCAAACCATCATAGGAACAAGATGGGTTTTCAGAAATAAACTAGATGAATAAGGTAAGGTTGTAAGAAACAAAGCAAGATTGGTTGCTCAAGGTTACAATCAACAAGAAGGTATAGATTATGATGAAACCTTTGCTCCCGTTGCAAGGTTAGAAGCCACACAAATTCTTCTTGCATATGCTTCTTATAAAACTTTTTCAAATGGATGTTAAAAGTGCAATCTTAAATGGTTTATTAAATGAAGAAGTTTATGTACGTCAACATCCCGGTTTTGAAGATCAATCAAAACCAAATCATGTTTTTAAACTTACCAAAGTTGTATATGGATTAAAACAAGCACCAAGAGCTTGGTATGAGAGACTTAGTTCCTTTTTAATCAAAAATGGATTTTCTAGAGGAAAGATTGAAACTACACTATTCAAGAAAATTAATAAAAATGATTTACTTATTGTTCAAGTGTATGTCGATGATATTAGTTTGGCTCAACTAATGAGAAAATGTGCAATGTTTTTTTCAAAACACGTGCAAAGTGAATTTGAAATGAGTATGATGGGAGAATTAAGATATTTTCTTGACTTGCAAATTAAGAAACATGAAGACGGAATTTTTATATGTCAAGAAAAATACATAAAAGATCTCTTAACAAAATATAAAATGAGTGAAGCCAAAATCATGATTACTCCCATGCATCCATCTTCTTCAATAGACAAAGATGAAAACAAAAAATCTATTTCTGAAACATAATATAGGGGTATGATAGGATCTCTGCTTTATTTAATTGCTAGTAGACCTGATATTGTGTTTGCAGTAGGATTATGTGCTAGATTTCAATCTACACCTAAAGAATCTCATTTAATAGTTGTATCAAGGACTTTTAGATCTCTCGTTGGTACTACTGATATTGGCCTTTGGTATAGAAAAGGTTCTCATTTTGATCTTGTAGGTTACTACGACGCTGATTACTTTGGAGATAAAGTTGAACGAAAAAGCACAAGTGGAGCATGTAAGTTTCTTGGAGCAACATTAATAAACTGGTCGTGCAGAAAATAAAACACGATTGCTCTCTCAACAACCAAAGCTAAATATGTCTCAACTGCAAATTGTTGTTCTCAAGTTCTTTTGATAAAAAATCAACTTGAAGACTACTCTATAAGTTATTCAGACATTCCAATTTACTGTGATAATACAAGCGCTATAAATATATCAAAAAATCATATTCAACATTCAAGATCCAAACACAGAAATAAAATATCATTTTATTTGTGATCGTGTTAATAAAAAATAAGTTGAATTAATCTTTGTTGATACTCAAAAACAACTTGTTGATATTTTTACCCAACCCCTTGTAGAGGAAAGTTTTAATTGAATCAAGGAAAAACTAAGAACTATAAAAAATCCAATTAGTTTGCATTAATTTTGTTTCTACATAAACGAATAACGTTAATCATTCTGCGTTTTCTGCGTGCATCATTCTCCGTTTTTTACTCTTCAATGCGCACCATTCTCTGTTTTCCCTCAAAAAATAGCAAAAGTGCTCTTTTGTGTGGCATTAATGAGATATGTTCCCTTGTCTGCAAAAGCAACGATCACGCTGTCAATTCTCCTCTTTTCCAACATCAATCAATCACCTCAACATAATCAAAACTGGCAGAGAAAACACACATATAAAAAAAATCAAAACTGGTAGAGAAAACATATATATCAACATAATTGGAACTACCAAAAGAATCAGAATTACTATCAGTTCCATAACTCCCAGAGGAACCTGGCACATCAACAGAAACAGAAGTGTAAGAGTTAACAATAAGAATTTGGAGACTTCTTTGAACACTCCCATCAAATTCATCAAGACTAAAAACCATGATGAGAATTCAAATCCATTCATCCAGACCCTCTAATAAGAGAATATGAAAATTCATAATATAAAAACCAGAAAAGAAGAAATAAGAAGGTTTTCATAGTGAAACTGAAACTGTTGACATATATGTTATGAATCAAAACCAATATATATGAATAAAAATATTACAGCCTTTGAATACTTTATGAAATTTGTTTGACTAAGCATTTTTATTCATTCTTGATCAGATTTCTCTTGTGTTTAATGATCCTTTATACTTCAGATATATTTTTTTTTGATGATTTTGCTTCGATCTGGAGATTTGATTTTGTCAAAACAGTTTGGAGAATGATGATGAACTTCTGCAAAATTGTGGAGATTTATAATAAACTTCTGCAGAATTGTGGAGATCGATAATCAATCTGGAGTTTCAGTGTTTGAACTTTCTGGAGATCGATGATCAATCTGGACGTTTAGTCTTGATCATGCTGGATGACTTCCTGATTAATCTGGATGTCTTGTACAAATCAAGATTGATTAACTTTCTTGATAGTTAAGTTGGAGAAGGTTCAGATGTGTTTTAACTTGCTTGACTCATGACCTTTTATCTTAGTGATTCGAATGCCTTCTTTGATTAGAATGGATCCTATTTGGTGCTTGTCAAGTACTGATAATGTTAGCATGAAATTCAGAGGGATAATATTCTTTGATCTTGAGGTTGTGATGATCAGTCTTGATCCTGGAGAACATTCTATTTTTTGTCCAGAATGTTCTTGTTTCTTTATTTATTCAGTTTTTATCTGATTTCTTTTTTTTTTTTTTTGCTTGGTTTCTATCTTTGAATTAATTCACTCAAAAGCACAAGTTAAATTAACATAACATTTTAGAATCATAATTAACATTCTTATTTAACTTTTGTTTATTTTTATCAAAACTTTAATTTGAGAGTTTGTCTTAACACTCATCTCATTGGAAGTGCAAGCTATCCTTTGAGGATCATATCATCATTAAAAGATCCCACTTTGTTTGTCTCTCTCATCAATTGTTTCTACCACTATTGATGAAGCATTGGCAGATGATGGATAGACTCTTGCAATTCAAGAAGAGTTAAGTGAATTTAAGAGAAATGATGTTTGGGATGTAGTACGTAGACCAAAGATATAAATTATTGGAACTAAGTGGGTTTTTAGAAACTAGCTAAATGAAAAAGGTAAAGTGGTAAGAAACAAGGCAAGACTTGGAAAAAACATTGATTACACTGAGACATTTGCTCCAGTGATCAGGTTAGAAGCTATTCGTATCCTACTTTCTTGTGCTGCAAATAATAACATTACATGATTTCAAATGGATGTTAAAAGTGCTTTTCTAAATGGTTGTATAAATGAAGAAGTCTATGTTAAACAACCCCCCAGATTTTGAAAGTTCTGAATTTCCAAATCATGTTTTTAAACTTAGGAAATCCTTATATGGTATAAAACAAGCACATAGGGCATGGTATGATAGACTTATTAACTTCTTGCTTAAAAATAACTTTGAAAGACGACAAGTAGATAATACATTTTTTAGAAAATAAATAGGAGATGACATTATTATTATTCAAATTTATGTTGTTGACATTATTTTTGGATCTACTAATGGCATTCTTTGCCAAACAAAGTTTCTAAATTGATGTAGCTTGAATTTCAAATGAGTATGATGGGAGAACTTAAGTTCTTCTAAGGGATACAAATTTAGAAAAGTCAAAAAGACATATATATTCATCAAAATAAATATACAAAAGAGCTTCTTATGAAGTTTAAGATTAGTGACCATAAATTTATAAGCCTCTTGAAAAAGATGATTCAGGCAAAATAGTTGACCAAAAAACCTATAGAGAAATGATAGGATCCTTACTTTACCTTATCGCTTCCATACCTGACATCATGTTTAGTGTATGTGCAAAATTTCTAACTGACCCTAGGGAATCACGTTTAACTACTATTAAGAGAACCCTTAGATACCTAAAAGACACTACCAACCTTACTTTGTTATACAAGAAATCTCCTAAGTACAAACTGAGTGAATAATGTAATTATGATTATGCTGGAGATAAACTTGAGAGACACAACACTAGTGGCAACAACACCTTTCTAGGTGACAACTTAATATCTTGGTCAAGTAAAAGACAAAACACCATTGATATGTCAACAACAGAGGTTGAGTACATTTCAACAGCTGGTTGTAGTTCTTAACTACTTTGGATAAAACATCAACTAAAAGACTACAAAATCCCATAAACAAATATTCTCAGCTATTGTGATAACACTTCTACCATTTGTTTAACCAAAAACCATATCCTACATTATAGAGCTAAACACATAGAGATCAAACACCACTTCATTAAGGATTTTGTTCAAAATGGGGTACTAAACATTCAGTTTGTAGACAATGAACACCCATTGGCTGACATACTCACCAAACCACTACCTGAAAATAGATTTGACTTCATCAAGAAAAACATAAACCTTACATTCATACCTGACTGATGTTATGATAACTTCAAAGTAGTTTAGCTTTACATTAGTTTTTATATTTTCTTGTAATATGTTACATTCGTGTTATTAAAAAACAAATACAAAAACGAGAAAAAAAAAAGTGCACTTTCAAGTCTTTTTCTCTGATAATAGAAGGGGCGAAAGATATTTTATAAAGTGGTGAGAAAATGATATTTAGAATTAGGGGGGCCTTAAGTTAGAGGGAGGCAAAGAAATAAATAGGAAATTTGCTATCAATATACACGTTTTGTCATCCTAAAAAAAGGGGAGATTGGTGGAACCAAGATGATTTTATACTTAGAGTTTTTGTGATAACAAAAGTATTTTATGAGAGCTATATATTTGACTTCAAAGAGTATGAAAGAAGATATGGTCAAGATTTTTAGAAGATTTGATCAAAATTTATCTACAACAAAACATGAACATAATCAATCTAAAGAATTTACAAATGCAATATGAACAAAATACGAACATAATCAATCTAAAGAATTTAAAGATCTTAATCTAAACAAAAAAGGAACATAATCAATTTGAAGAATTTACAAATGCAATATGAATAAAAAAATGTTCGGAATTAAACAAGGACAAAATTGAAGCCCAAATTTTAACTATAAATAGATATTTCAGCATGAAGAAGAAAATCATCGAAAAGCATAACAGAGCCGTTATAGAATTCAAAGAGACAAACACTTGTTCAAGTTAGATATATTTTATGAGTGCTCTTTTGTTAGAGTGTTATGGTTATTATTATTATCAGCTTTGTTAGAAACAACTACTCAAGTTCCAATATTTTGTATCCAACCCAATAGTGATTTAGTTTCTTCTTCAATATGAGGTTGTCTGGTTGTTAGGAGAAGAATTGGCTTGTAGGGTCAAGGTGATTAGTTTTTCAAAAGTATGGGATTATGATATGATCCTGTTTGTCATGAATCACTTTAAGGATCATTCTAGGTTGATAACTTACAGAGTTGAGAAAAAGTCACATTTTGCTGGAGAACGCAAAAACTAAAGCTATGAAAATCATAATCAGACGATTCCAAAACAAGGTGAAAGATGACATTCCAAAATGCAAGTTAGACTATTGAATCACCGAAAACAAGTATATAGAATTCGAGATATGATCGCAGGTTAACGAATACAAAAATTGGTAGAATTTGTGAATTAGGGTTTGATGTAAAGGAATCTCAAAATTATTATTCAGCAAAAAAACCAAAAATAGAATGGCACCACAATCTAGGAATTGGTAAGTCAAAAAGAATGCCACAAGGATTAACAACTTTGATAAGTTCAAAGTAAATTCTTTCAAGAACTCTAGAGAGCAAAATCTCAAAAAAATAATATTAAAAAATCTCCCTCTCAATGAGGTTACAGATGCATATTTATAGTAAGTCCATCTCTAAACCTAAATGGGTCATAAGTGACACCACTCTCTAGGCCCATATTGGGCTTACATCTTTTTTTCTTTCTAAAATAAACTTTTAATGTAAAGAAGTAAATTATCTTCACTTACACATAAAATTTACTAAATCTATGATAAATCAATTACAATTCCAAATCAATGCAAACTAATAATTACTACAAACCAAATTAAAATAAATAAAATTCATCCTAATTTATTAAAATAAGGATCATCTTCATGCTTTTAAGGTCCTTATCAGGTTGTCATGCTGTTTGGGAAGACTGGCTTTGGAGGGTCAGAGCTTTGTAATTCAAGGTAATTGAATTAGTGGATTAAAATATTCTAAATGAGGGGACTGGATGTAGCTAAGTTAGGGGTGAACCAGGATAAATCTATGTGTCAAATTATTTATGCTTTCATTGTTTGCTACTTCTGAATTCAATTGCTTCTTATCCAAGTAATTTATAAAAACCAATGAACCTTCACCAAACTAGCATAAAGTTATCAACTTTGTCAAAAACAATTCAATCCCCCTTTTCTTGTGTTTGCCCCTTCAAGAACGAGCATCTGCTGAGTTTCTCTATTAAGGCACAAGTCTCCAAACTTTCAAATAGCCAATAACATACCTAGAAAGTGATAAAAATGCATTTTTATGCATTCTACATGCGTCGTGCGCCCTGACGTGTGCCATGGCTGCTCCACAACATCTGCTTTATAAATTGTACTGCATTTTTCTCCTTTTTTGAGTCTGAATTTGATTCCAATGTCTTCATGATAGTTTTAGCTATGGATCTTAACTTTCATTTTCACTTGGTTAGACTCCAATTAGACATATAAAACTCCATATATGGATAAAATACTCCACCTAGGTCATGTTAATTTCTCACATAAAATCCAGAACTGCACTAAAACCACGAAACAACGCAAAACTACAAAAAATCTTCACTTAATCAAGGAAATAAGAACATAAACATTTAATTAAATCCAAGAACTAAAATAAAAAACCTATATTAAATAACTCCTTAAATTAACTAATGATTAAAGATAAGTAAGACTAAAAACAATGAAAAATATGCATATGATGAAGAGTTATCAAACAACGTAGTACATTGGTTTCCTATGATGAACCTAAACATGGATTATGATCTTATGCCTCGAATACACAACCGTAACAAGAATTCTTTTGTCTCTCCCTCTTCCGCTGCCTATTATAAGCGTAATAATGATTCTTTTACCTCTACTTTTGACAAGTGTAACAAGCAAGTTAGTTCCTCTTCCTCTGCTAATCACATCTAGCTTACGATCGCCTAACTATGAACTTTTATGTATCCTTTGATAAAGTCAACGCTCTTAAAAGTCAACGCTCTTAAAAGTCTTTAATGTTTGACTTGATTAAAGTATCATATGATTCCCTTACCTCAATACCAAGATATGTGGAATAATTTATAGAGGTAAATACAAAACTCATCAAAGGATTATCTACCGTGAATAGTGATTGAAGATTCTCAACGGTAACATTCTCAATGGACATTTCTTCTATGTATTTAAGAAGAATTCACTCAGTTCTTACTTGAGTGTGAAAACGAGTGAGAGAAAGAGAATAACTAATAAAAATGAAAAAGGCTATGTATTAAAAGAAGAAAATCCAAAAAAGCTAAGAATGCATCAAACTAATAGAATGAGTGTTTTATCCTCTCACAAACGCTATTAGAGTTGATGTAAATTAGTCAAATTATTTTCACACACTTGTATTGATATAGGATTTAATCTGTAACATCCTCTCAATGAGAGTTAGAATCCTAAAAACACACTTTGTATCAATTCAGACACAAACTAGAACTAATTTAAATCAACCCGATAGTGGTATAACCCTCTCTTTCTCAAAGAGATACCTGACAAGGTACAATGAACCTCTTGAACCTCAACAGTAGAATGCTAGTATGTTAAAGAAAGGTTCTGGGAATGTCAGCTTGGAGAGGCGAGAAAAAAATACTCAAAGCATGAAGAAGTAGAGTAAAAAATACTTGTACAACTATTTATTGGAAATTGTGGATTAAGTCCTCAACTGTACTGAGGCAAAATCTCTCTATAAATTGAGGACTAGAGGTAGCAACTGTTTGTTTTGAACTTGTGTAAAAATAGTTGTCACTTGTCACAACATAAAATTTCTACTTTTCCTCGAATTCAATGGAGTCGCCCCCAAAATTTATTTTAAAATAAGGAAAATATTGGGAAATCCTTAAAAAATAAAAATAAAAAATAGTCTTTGATACCAGATTTTGAGTTCGGGAATCGATTATGTGTAGGGAATGTATTAGCACCCTACGCTAAAAAACGGTTACCTATAATTAATTGTGCAAAATTATATCAACTTGAGTAGGGAAGGAATTAGCACCCTACGACATCTGTTAAAATACGGTTACCTATAATTAATTGTGAAAAATTATATCAACTTAAATATATTTATTTCTCTTTATTATTAAATATGGATATAAATTGTTTTTTATAAATATGATTTTTTGATATAAAAGCGTGTTAAAAAAGAGCGAATTTTTTTTATTGTGCTTGACAAGAGTGTGATCTTGCTCCTACGTATCTCCCGGTGCGATGGAGAAATCAAAGCTACATAGTTCTTGGTAGAAAATGTGGATGCGTTGATTGCTTTTAAAGAAAATGTGTATTGTTTTGGATAAAAAAGTTATTTTCACAAAAAAAAAAAAAGAGTTTGTTTTGTTTGATTTGAATAAATTATTTTAAAATATGAGTTTTAAGACGAACAAGTTGTACAACTCGTGCCTCAAAATTCAAGGAGTAAAAAACAGATGTCATATCTAATTTAATCCTTTTAAAAATATTTTATATCATTTTTTTATTTTTAAATTGAGTTTCAAAACCACCAAATAGTTTAACTTGTGTCTTAACAACTTCAAGATTAAAAAAAACATATCTAATTAATTAAATTTTGAAAAGTTGATTTTAAATCTATTTATTTATAAAAATAAATTTTAAAGCTATCAAAATATATAATTTGTATTATGCAACTCCAGGATTAAAAGATGTTATTTTTAGTTAACTTTTAATAATTTTTATTTATTAATTTGTTTATGACTTTAATTTATTAATTTATTTGTGAAGATGAGATTTAGAACCACCAAGTTGTCACAATTTGTGTTCTAATAACTCAAAAATTAAAAAGATGTCACATCTAGTTAATTTTTAGTGAAATATTTGTTATAATTTCATTTTTATTTTATTTTTAAGGAAAAAAAATGATACTAAATATTAAATAAGTTTAAATGATTCTTCAAAATAAAATTAGTAATAAACACGAAAATAAAATAACAAAAAGAAAAATATATATACTTGTAACTTAATCTATAAATTAGAAAGAAAAAAAAACCATTTTAAAACTAATTACAAATGTAATCCTCTTTTAAACTATTTTGAATTTAATAAGTGAAGAAATAAAATTCATTTTAATATTAAATACCCAAAAAAAGAAAAATCTATTATAATATAAAATAAATGATATTTATCGCAAGTTAACTATATCCATAATTACTTATATTAAATAGAATTATTATGATTAAATCAAATAAATATCATGAAGATAGGGAACCGGAAGAAAAAGTTCATCCATCACACACGCATCTATTACTAAACAAATCTATATTAAATAGCAGTATTATTATTAAATGGAATACAACTAATAATTAGCTAATGTGAAACAGTTGACGTGCGTGAAGATAGAGAAAGCATCATACTTCTATTACGCGATAAAGAACACTGTATAGTGTATCAGACTAGCAAGATAAACAAATCATGTTCAAAAGCCACAAGCAAGAAATAGATTTCACACATCATAAACTAATCTCAAACAAAATACTAACCACACATCAAAAGATTATCTCAACCAAAACTCAATTCACATGTAACAAAACAAAAATTTCACTTTTCAATAATATACAGCTTTGAACAAGAGCAAACATAAAGAATGAGAAAATACCATTTTCCGGTGCGCGGTGGTGCACATGTATCAGGTTCTCTCGTCGGTTGTCGGTTGTTGTTACAGTGGGCTTGAGTATGTTTAAGGTTATGGGTTGATGGGATGAAATATGATGGTAGATCTTTCTTCTTCTTTGTTTTGTTTTTTTTTTTTTTTTTTTTTTTTTGTGGTTATACTCTATTTCTATTGTTTTTTAGAAACAGAAAAAGAAAGAAATGAAAATCTCTCAATTTTTATCTTGTGATTTCTGATCAATCCCCTTCCCCTAATTGAATTTTTTGTTTCAATATATAGGCAAAAACGAGGAACGATTGTGTTCATTGTATAAACATAAGTTCCGGATCTTACAATGGTTTTGCAACATGGTCAAGCAACCTCATACAATTAAGGAAAAAAAGGCTGGTCTTTTTGATTGAGTATTCAAATGGTAAAATTAATACTATTTTATACTAAATAAAAATAAAAGAATGAATAGATGGATGTGGGGAAAGTACGTGAGGAAGCATGAAACAAGAAACAGGAACGACACAAGACACACGCGGAGGCAG
>NC_021164.2:26658911-26659975 GCF_000331145.2 Cicer arietinum | reverse complement strand
GTTTTGATTTCCCTATTGCACCTGGAGATACGTAGGAGCAAGGTCTTCCCCTTGTCAAACCAAATTAATAAAACAAATATTTTTTTTTCTTTCATAAATGTAAATAATTTAATTTTTTTTATTATTCTTTTTGGGGTAAAAATAAATAAATAAATAAATAAATAAATAAATAAATAGTTTGTATATAATTAATTATAGGGTAACCGTTTTAACGGACGTTGTAGGGCAATAATACTTCCCTACTCGTAACCGACTCCCGAATCCAAATTTTTGATTTAAAAATATTATTTTAGGTTTTTTTTTTTCGCGGACAAACCGGACGCGAAAGCTGGCGACTCCGCTGGGGACAATTTGAGAGTCAAGCCCAATCTAATTAATTATATATAGTTATTTTATTATTTATTATTTTTATTTATATTACCCCTATTGTTTTATTTTTTTATTATTATTTTTTATTTTGTCATATTGTTGATATAATTATATGCATTTTGTCAATTTATTTTTTGTAATGATTTTTTTTTATTTTTCTATACACCCTAACACGATTCACACACTTTTGAGTGGGCTCTATACCTGGGCTGAGTGCAACCTAAGATAAGTTCGAGACTGTGTAATGATAATCTTCTGGATGTACATCTTGTTTGGTTGTCATGAAAGTCTCACCTAGAGTTGACCTTTTCTATAATATTTCCATTTTAATAGTTTACTTATTAATTGGTTTAATATTTTAGAACTGAGTTGTGTGCTCTAGGAACCGATTTAGAACTATAGAGCTACCCTTAGTAAAGGTTCACATGGAAAAATGGTATAAATCGCACGTACATACGAAAATCTTACACTATGTCATGTTCACTACCCGCTAGTATACCCAAGTTTTTTTTTCTCTTCCTCATCATCATTTTTTTGTTTGTTTGCATCATAGTCTTTATCATGGTTACTTTTGAAAAATCATTATCTCATCATTTTCAAAACCATAAAAATTAAGGCTTGTTGTGAATAACTTTGACCACAGGAAATATGGGATCAAATGGTGGCTCAAACATTACTCCATTAAGAAAGACCTT
>NC_021164.2:26649711-26653178 GCF_000331145.2 Cicer arietinum | reverse complement strand
GGCAAAGTATTGGGATTTGTGGTTAGTCAGAGAGGAATAGAGGTTGATCCCGATAAGATTCGAGCCATTGCAGAAATGCCTCCCCCGAGTACAGAAAAAGAAGTTCGCGGTTTTCTTGGGAGACTAAATTATATTTCAAGATTTATATCACAACTAACTGCTACTTGTGAACCGATATTTAAACTTTTACGGAAAAATCAAACAGTTGTGTGGAACCAAGAATGTCAAAATGCATTTGAAAAAATCTGACAGTATTTGCAAAATCCTCCAGTTCTAGCCCCACCAGTTCTGGGCCGACCCTTGATTATGTATCTTACAGTCCTCGATGGGGCCATGGGATGCGTACTGGGGCAACATGATGAAACAGGAAAAAAGGAGCATGCCATTTATTATCTAAGTAAAAAATTTACAGATGTTGAAACAAGATATACAATGTTAGAACGTACTTGTTGTGCCTTAGCTTGGGCGGCTCATCGCTTGAGGCAATACATGCTTTGCCATACAACTTATTTGATATCCAAAATGGATCCAATCAAGTACATTTTTGAAAAGCCCGCTCTCATAGGGCGAATTGCTCGATGGCCGGTGATGCTATCAGAATATGATATTACCTATGTTACTTAGAAAGCCATCAAAGGGAGTGCCTTGGCAGATTATCTAGCTAATCATCCTGTTGATGATTATAAATCAATGCAATGTGAATTCCCAGACGAAAGTATCATGGTTTTGTCTGAAGAATATGATGATGGAAAATGGACCTTGTTGTTCGACGGGGCCTCAAACATAATGGGGCATGGGATTGGGGTTGTTTTAATATCTCCAAAAAAGAAGTTCATACCTATCACGGCGCGATTGTGTTTTGATTGTACCAATAATATGGCAGAATATGAAGCTTGCGCCATGGGAGTTTTGGCGGCTTTGGAATCAAAAGCAAAAGGTCTAGGAGTATATGGAGATTCAGCCCTAGTCATTAATCAGCTTAACCAAGAATGGGAAACTCGAGATAAGAAGTTAATACCTTATTTTACCTACATAAAAGAATTGTCTTTAGAATTTGACAAAATCACGTTTCACCATGTCCCTCGAGAAGACAATCAATTGGCTGATGCTTTGGCTACTTTATCATCTATGTTCCAAATAAATCGAAACGATGAAATCCCATCAATTAAAATGGAGAGTCGAGATTATCCAGCCTACTGCCATGTCATGGAAGAAGAAACTGACGGAAAACCGTGGTATCACGACATCAAACATTATCTTATAAATAGAGAATATCCTCCCGGAATATCGGAGAATGAGAAAAGAACTTTGAGACGGTTATCCGCGAGCTTTTTTGTGAACGAAAATATTTTGTATAAGAGGAATCACGATATGGTACTCCTCAGATGTGTTGATGTTAATGAGGCGAAGGAAATTCTACAAGATATCCACGATGGCTCTTATGGGATCCATATGAATGGACACGCCATGTCTAGAAAGATTCTTCGGGCCGGATATTATTGGCTCACCCTAGAAAAAGATTGTTATAATTATGTAAAGAAATGTTATAAATGTCAAATATATGCTGATAATATCCACGCCCCACCAGTACCCCTGAACACCCTTTCAGCGCCCTGACCATTCTCAATGTGGGGCATAGACGTCATCGGAATGATCGAACCGAAAGCATCAAATGGACATCTCTTCATCTTGGTGGCAATTGATTACTTTACCAAGTGGGTAGAGGCAGCCTCATACGGCAATGTAGCAGCTTCATACGCCAATGTAACCAAAAATGTGGTAGTCAAATTTATAAAAAGGGAATTAATATGTCGTTATGGTCTACCAAGCAAGATCATTACTGACAATGCCACAAACCTAAATAACAAAATGATGGATGAATTGTGTGCCACCTTTAAAATTCAACACCACAATTCGTCCCCGTACAGACCAAAAATGAATGGTGCAGTTGAAGCGGCAAATAAAAACATCAAAAAAATTATTCAGAAAATGGTTATAACATACAAAGATTGGCATGAGATGTTGCCATTTGCACTACATGGGTATCGTACTTCGGTACGCACTTCAACTGGGGCAACCTCTTTTTCCTTAGTATATGGGATGGAGGATGTGCGACCTATTGAAGTAGAAATCCCCTCGCTCAGAGTATTAATGGAAGCTAAACTAGAGGAATCGGAATGGATACAAACGTGTTTTGATCAATTGAATTTGATTGAAGAAAAAAGGTTGGCGGCCTTATGTCATGGGCAATTATATCAGAAAAGACTGAAGAAAGCGTATGAGAAAAAAATACGTCCTCGAGAATTCCAGGAAGGTGATCTGGTGCTGAAAAAAATCTTACCCATTCAAAAGGATTATCGTGGGAAATGGACTCCTAACTATGAGGGACCATACGTCGTGAAGAAAGCTTTCTCAGGTGGAGCTTTGATCCTTACGAATATGGATGGAAAAGATTTTGCTCTTTCTGTAAACTCAGACGCCGTAAAAAAGTATTATGCTTAAATAATAAATACCCGTTAGGTTGAAAACCTGAAAAGGCAACCTAGGCAAAAATTAGGGTACAAAAAAATATACCCGCTAGGTTGAAAACCTGAAAGGGCGACCTAGACGAAAACTATGGTAAAAAAATAAAAAATAAAAAAAAAAATAAAATAAAAAATAAAAAACCCCGCTGGGTTGAAAACCTGAAAGGGCAACCTGGACAAAAATTAGGGTGCACAAAAATATCTGTTAGGTTAAAAACCCAAAAGGGCGACCTGAGAGAAGAAGAAAAACAAGAACAAATAATATATACTTGAAAAGACAAAATGAACAATATAGATCGGATTATCGCATGAGAAGTTAGTACAGTCTACCTTGGAATTATTAGTAACCAAGTTGGGTCTCTCACCCATTTCTTTTGTTTTATCTTATGTATATTCTTTTTTTTTTTTTACCATTGAATTACTAGCAACCAAGTCGGGTCTTCCACCCATTTCTTTTGTTTTATCTTATGTATATTCTTTTTTTTTTTTTTATTTCAATATATTCATATATACTATTATTACCTTTATAATTTAACTCTTTTTCCTGAATGCATCTTATGATTATCATGTATTAGAAAGTAAAACATATTCCATACCTCGATACAATGAATTGCAATAAAATCGGATATAGTATAGGTTGTTTACAGTACAAGGCAGACAACAACATGAGATCCAACTTCACATCACAATATTAATTCTTCTTCAAAAAAGAAAAAAAGAAAAAAGAAAGAACGGAAGAAAAAGAAAATAAAAGAGGAGAAAAAAAAAGGAGATCAAAGATATCACGTTCAAAAAAAAAAAAGTATAAGTGCTTTCTTTCATTCATGATTTGAATGGTCTTGTCCAATAAAATATTAATAAAAACCGACATTCATTCATTCATTCATTCATTCATTCATTCATTCATTCATTCATTCATTCATTCATTCATTCATTCATTCA
>NC_021164.2:26639711-26644711 GCF_000331145.2 Cicer arietinum | reverse complement strand
TTTTCCCAAACTAAAAATACTCCAATCCAAAAAGAAGGACACCTAGTTCCTATACAACATCCTAATCTGATCATCCTACCAAAAAGCTATACACCCTGAGTATCTCCACGCGCCCCGTGAGATCCTCCTAACGTGACTGCAGTCAAACGTTCCCATCTCCATTCCTGTCCGTAGGGTACGAACCGGTAGGACCGTCCTGACTCTCATCTGAGGGCAAAGCCCAGATTTCCACAATAATTGTAAAGGGTCACCAACCAGAAAATAACAGTTAACACATAACAATTAAGTTTTTAAATGCCCAAAATAACTTTTCAACTAAGCATGCACCTTAACAGGATTTTCCATATGCTAAAAGTTCATATAATGCTTGCCAATTAACAATGAACTCAAAATGAAGTTCTCCAACCATCAAGTAATACATAACTGACCAAAGCATTGATAAATCAATTGAGCAATCGATTATCTAACTCAAAATAAGGACTTTTGCTGAGCCAATCGATTGCCAAATCGATTTGGTCAGTTCTGCTGAGTTTCTGCATGACCAAATCGATTTCTAAGTCGATTTTGTCAGTTCTGATGAGTCCCTGGGTTGCCAAATCGATTTCCAAATCGATTTCGGCAGTTTTGCTGAGTTCCTGCCTCTCTGCCAATCGATTTCCAAATCGATTTCTTAAAAGATTTTGAAAGATATATTTATACAATCGATTGGCAAATCGATTAGGTCAAAATGGTGAACTTCCTGCAACTCATCCAATCGATTGGGAAATCGATTTCCCTGATCGTTTTTCCAAAAATTCATGCATTAACTCAAGTCATTCCTAATCAAGTTCACAACCTAACACTTAGCAATTCCTACACGATTACCACGGCAATTGGGATCTCGATAACCATCATACTTACACACAACAATCAACACATAACACTTAGCATTTTCAACGCAATTACCACAACGACTCAAATTCAAATCACTTAATCATAAAACTCAAATCAACCACGACTCGCGTGCCAAGCACCCTAATGCAATGCGTATATGCCAAAATGCATGGACTCGGAATTCCAAACCAAAACCCTCCTCGAAGGGCCGTAAATCATAATTGTACCGCCTATCGCAGGCCAAAGTACCAATTACCGAGGTGCCACCTATCACGGGTCAGCACGATTTACTAAAATGCGTAAATCATAAACGTACCACCTATCACGGGTCAGTACAGTTTACCGAGGTGTCACCTATCACGGGTCAACACGATTTACTAAAAGAAAAAGCGGGAATCGTAAACGTACCGCCTATCACAGACCAGTACTGTTTACCTAGGTGCCACCTATCACGGGTCAGCACAATTCACCAAAAACGTAAATCGTAAATGTACCACCTATCACGGGTCAGTACAGTTACCATGGTGTCACCTATCACGGGTCAACACGATTTACCAAAAAGTAAATCGTAAACGTACCACCTATCACGGGTCAGTACAGTTACCATGGTGTCACCTATCACGGGTCAACACGATTTACCAAAAAGTAAATCGTAAACGTACCACCTATCACGGGTCAGTACAGTTTACCAAGGTGTCACCTATCACGGGTCAACACGAATTACTAAATAGTAAATCGTAAACGTACAACCTATCACGGGTCAGTACAGTTTACCAAGGTGTCACCTATCACGGGTCAACACGAATTACTAAATAGTAAATCGTAAACGTACAACCTATCACGGGTCAGTACAGTTTACCAAGGTGTCACCTATCACGGGTCAACACGAATTACTAAATAGTAAATCGTAAACGTACAACCTATCACGGGTCAGTACAGTTTACCAAGGTGTCACCTATCACGGGTCGACACAATTTACCAAATGAAATGCATGAGCATACACAGACCCCATTCACAACAATCGTTAAGCAAATGCAGATATTAAAAGATTCCCCATTTTTAATACCCATTTAACTTAAACGACTTTCAAACAACATTAATTAAATAAGTCATTAAGAGATTCCCCGTTCTTAATACCGATTTAACTTAATGATTTTCAAAACAAAACGTTAAGCAAACAGTCATATTAAGAGATTCCCCATTCTTAATACTCATTTACCGAAACGACTTTCAAACAACATTAATTAAATAAGTCATTAAGAGATTCCCCGTTCTTAATACCGATTTAACTTAATGATTTTCAAAACAAAACGTTAAGCAAACAGTCATATTAAGAGATTCCCCATTCTTAATACTCATTTACCGAAACAATTTTCAAAAACGATAGTTAAGTAACCGAGACATTAAGAGATTCCCCATTCTCAACGCCCAGTTAACTTAAACATTTTCCTCAAATACACATTAAGTAAACCGAGGTATTAAAAGATTCCCCATTTTTAATACTCGTTTAACTCTAATGGTTTTCAAATTCCACAGAAACAAATTCAAACATACTTTCACATTCAAACCATAATTCACAACAACCACACCAATTAACAAACATCAAGTTTCATTTACCCATAATCATACACAATGACATTCAAATTCATTTACCACGAAACATTCATCACTATAAACAAAACCTAACTCTAAGGTTTTTACCCATAACGCACTAGTTTCGTTTTTCCCCAAATCGATACATTTAACCCTAACAAATTCCTTCCCACACAACTACAGATAAGTCCCTAATGCAAGCTAGAAGTTTGGAAGGAGCCCTTACCTCAAAGTCAGCTTTATCGAGTGTTTCCGGTTCCGCGAGAAATTCCGGTAAAACCTCCGCTCGCAACGCCGCTTCCAAGTTAGTGCACTAGCACCGTAGCACGGAGGTGAGCAACTTTCCCTTCTATCTCTTCGAGAAAAGAGGTTTGGATCTAGGAGAAACGGAGGGGTTTGTGTTTGGATCTCAAAAACCGTATTTCTTCGTTTTCGAATCAAAGAGGAAGAGTGGAGTTACGAAAACCTTGATCTAACCCTCACCCAACCTTGGGTCACTAGTTTTGAAGGAAAGGAAGCAACGAAAACGAAAAATGGAGGAGGATGGAAATTTGGTTTTTTCTTGCGTGACTGAGGAAGGAGATGGAAAATTCTATTTTCTCTCCTTTCAATTTCTTTCCTTTGTTTTTCCTTTCTTCCTTTTTCCTTCCTTCCTTTATATACTATTTTCTTTTCCTTTTCCTTCCTTCTAGTTTTCCTTTCTTTTTCCCTCCAAGCAAACATATATAAAAAATAAATATAACTTAACAAATATCTCAAAATCTAGATATTTATTAAATTACCGTTTCACCCGAAACGCCTTAAATTAACCGTAAAGTATTTACCGCAGTTAAATTCAATTTATTTATCGACGAGAAATTCTAATTGGCATCGAAATATCTTTTTGATTATAAAACTCCAAAATATTATTAACTTTGGCTTAAAAGCCTCCGAGCCAAAATCCAAAATATACCAAAAATACATAAAAGGTACTTTAAAATTATGGGTCTTACATTACTCCCCCCCTAAAATTAGTTTCGTCCTCGAAACTATGCATCGATAAATAACTCTGGGTGTTGTTCCCTCATCTTGCTCTCCAGTTCCCAAGTCGCATCTCCAGTAATTGGGTTCCAGATCACCTTGACCAACGAAACATCCTTGGTCCTCAACCGCTTAATCTTCCTGTCATCAATTCTCACGGGTGGTACTTCGAACGACAGGTTATCCTTTAGCTGGATCGTGTCTGGTTCGATCACGTGAGATGGATCTGCGAGATATTTCCTCAACTGCGACACATGAAACACGTCATGGATATTGGACAGTATCGGAGGTAATGCAATCCGATAAGCAACCGGCCCAATTCGTGCAGAAATCTGATATGGTCCAATGAATTTCGGAGTCAACTTCTTCGATTTCAAGGCTCTACCTACTCCAGTAGTAGGTGTGACTCTCAGAAATACATGGTCACCCTGTTCGAATTCCAAAAGTCTGCGACGCTTGTCCGCGTAACTCTTCTGGCGATCTTGTGAAGTCTTCATTTTCTCCTTGATCTTCCTTACTTTAGCTGTGGTCTGTTGCACCATCTCTGGTCCGACAATCATATTCTCACCGTCTTTATACCAACACAAGGGCGTTTGACACTTGCGCCCATATAAAGCCTCATATGGTGCCATTCCAATGCTCGCGTGGAAACTATTGTTGTAAGTGAACTCAATCAACGGAAGTACATCATCCCAACTTCCTCTATCATCTAAAACACATGCTCTCAACAGATCTTCCAAGGACTGATTTGTCCTTTCAGTCTGTCCGTCCGTTTGTGGATGGTAAGCTGAACTCAATCGTAGCTTCGTTCCCAACGCTTCGTGCAATGCTCCCCAAAAATGCGATGTGAACTTCGGATCACGGTCTGATACAATGCTCGATGGTACCCCGTGTAACCTCACAATTTCAGCAATGTAGATCTCCGTTAGCTGATCTACCTTATAGGTGGTCCTTACCGGTAAAAAGTGAGCAGATTTAGTCAGCCGGTCCACTATCACCCATATAGAATCATTCTTCCTCCTTGTCTTCGGTAATCCGGTTATAAAATCCATGGAAATGCTGTCCCACTTCCATTCAGGTATATCTAAAGGTTGCAACATTCCAGCAGGTCGCTGATGTTCCACCTTCGCTTTCTGACAAGTTAGACAAGTGGATACATATTCCGCCACATGTTTCTTCATTCCTGGCCACCAATAATTCTGCCTCAAATCCTGATACATCTTTGTTGCCCCAGGATGAATACTCAGCTTACTCTTATGCGCCTCTTCTAGAATCGTTTTCCGCATATCTGTAATGGCTGGTACACAAATCCTACCATTACACCGCAAAACATTATCAGCCCCAATCTTGAACTCAGTCGTCTTCCCTTGTACTATTAGATTCCTCTTCTCTTGAATTAAGACGTCATCCTGAGAATTCGCAATGTCTTCAAGTAATCCACTCGAGATCTTAATCATTCCGAATTTCAAAATTCCCGGTCCGAACTCTACGTTCAAGTGTAGGTCTCTAAAAGC
>NC_021164.2:26626847-26635501 GCF_000331145.2 Cicer arietinum | reverse complement strand
CGTTCTTAATACCGATTTATCTTAATGATTTTCAAAACAAAGCGTTAAGCAAACAGACATATCAAGAGATTCCCCATTCTTAATGTACTTTTGACTTAAACGATTTTCACACAAAACATTCAGTAAACGAGTCATTAAGAGATTCCCCATTCTTAACACTCATTTACCGGAACGATTTTCAAAAACGATCGTTAAGTAACCGGGACATTAAGAGATTCCCCATTCTCAACGCCCAGTTAACTTAAACCTTTTCCTCAAATGCACATTAAGTAAACCGAGGTATTAAAAGATTCCCCATTTTTAATACTCGTTTATCTCTAATGGTTTTCAAATTCCACGGAAACAACTCAAACGTACTCTCACATTCAAAAACAACAAGTATGGACATGCCAAAAACAACGAACGCAAATCAAAGCAAACATAACACCCAGATACATCAAATTTTATTTACTCATAATCATACACAATGACTTCAAATTCATTTACCACGAAACATTCATCAATATAAACAAAACCTAACTCTAAGGTTTTACCCATAACGCACTAGTTCCGTTTTTCCCCAAATCGATACATTTAACCCTAACAAATTCCTTCCCACACAACCACAGATAAGTCCCTAATGCAAACTAGAAGTTTGGAAGGAGCCCTTACCTCAACGTTAGCTTTAACGTGCGTTTCCGGTACCGCGAGTAATTCCGGTAAAATCCCCGCTCGCAACGCCGCTCCCAAATTAGTCCACTAGTACCATAGCGTGGTGGTGAGCAACTTTCCCTTCTATCTCTTCGAGAAATGAGGTTTGGATCTAGGAGAAACGGAGGGGTTTGTGTTTGGATCTCAAAAACCGTTTTTCTTCGTTTTCGAATCAAAGAGGAAGAGTGGAGTTGCGAAAACCTTGATCTAACTCTCACCCAACCTTGGGTTACTAGTTTTGAAGAAAAGAAAGCGTCGAATATGAAAATGGGAGAAAGGAGAGAAATTTGGCCGCAGGAGAGGAAGAAGACGATGGAATTTTCAATTTTCCTTCCTTTCTTTTTCTTTCCTTTCTTTTTCCTTTCTTCCTTTTTCCTTCCTTCCTTTTATACTATTTTCTTTTCCTTTTCCTTCCTTCTAGTTTTCCTTTCTTTTTCCCTCCAACCAAACATATATAGATATAAAATATAACTTAACAAATATCTCAAAATCTAGACATTTCTTAAATTACCGTTTCACCCGAAACGCATTAAATTCTCCGTAAAGGATTCATCGCAGTAAATTCAATTTATTTATCGACGAGAAATTTTAATTGGCATCAAAATATCTTTTTGATTATAAAACTCCAAAATATTATTAACTTTGGCTTAAAAGCCTCCGAGCCAAAATCCAAAATACACCAAAAATGCATAAATGGTACTTTAAAATTATGGGTCTTACATAACTCATCTTTGCCAAGAGAACAAGTTGGATGCATAGGTGTGGACATCGACTTACAGTCATCCATTTTAAACTTCTTAAGCAATTCTCGTGTGTATTTGGTCTGGTGAATAAGTACACCATATGGGTTTCGATGAATTTTAATTCTCCCATCATGTTTATCTCAAATTCATTCTACATTAGCTTAGAAAATTATTGGTAGAGCTTGTCATTGGTATAACCAAAAATAATATCATCAACATATACCTGGACAATGAGAAGGTCATTCATAGATAATTTTTTAAATAAAGTGTTGTCAACCTGACCTCTGTTAAAATCATTTTTTAAAAGGAAATTGTTTAGTCTATCATACCAAGCTCTTGGAGCCTGTTTTAGACCGTACAAAGATTTCTTTAAAGTCATTATCCTTAAAGTCAGGAGATTGTTTGACATACACTTCTTCATTTATGTAACTATTTAAGAAAACACTTTTCACATCAATTTGATTTTATTAAATACAACAAAAGAAAGTAAAAGTCTAATAATCTCTAACCTAGCCACATGGACAAATGTTTCAATGTAAACTGATTTTATAAAATAATTTTTTCAATTTCAAAAACTAAAATTAAATAATTAAATTTTATTGAATAAATTATGAAAAATTAAATTAATAATTAATGATAAAAAATTAGATTAGTTAGTTTGTTGAGAAAGTTATACTTTAACACAGACTGTTATAACCAAAAAAAAATATGGAGTTTGTGGAGAATTTTCTTTTTCTATGATAAGTTTGTTAAGAAAATTTTTTGTTGATAAAAATAATTATAAATGAATATAAAAGAATATATTAAGATTTACTGAGAAAGTGACATGTAATGTGAAAAATCTTTATATGCTATTGATTTCTTCTATTGGCGGTATATAAAAAGTATTATTGCCCTAAAAAAAGTATAAATAATTCTGAACAACTTAATGTGAGTTGTCGGGAAAAAGAAAAAAGAAACTTAACATGCGCTATTTGCAGGGTCTTGTTTTTTAATACCCTCTTTTTGAAAAAAAAACATTAAAATACCCCAATTTAAAAAAAAATATACCAAAATATCCCTTAAGGAAGTCGCGACTTGTAAGTAAAGAAAAAAAAAATGGGACATTTTGGTATATTTTTTTCAAATGGGGTATTTTAGTGTTTTTTTTTTTAAAAAGATGATATTGAAAAAAAAAACCCTATTTGCACGTTACACATGATCTTGCTTTTGGATTATAAATCTGTCTTCGTAGCTGTCTCCGCTATTTTGCATTTGTGTCGATAAATGATTTTGTATTTATCGGTTTTGCAATTACTCATGACTTTCGGTTTTGCATTTTTTTCATTATAAAAAAATGTCTGCGGCCTTCAACTTCACAGAAAAGCTTCTTTTATTTTCAAGTAAATTCTTTATTACTTTGCAGTTTGTTGTGAACCATTAGTCTAAAAGTAAAATTAATTTAAATAATTAAATATGGAAAATGAAAGGATAGTTTCAATAGCTTAGATAAAAAATGTGAATCAGTTGGTTTGCTGGAGGCTGAAATGGAGAATTGACAGCGGAATTTATAACGCTTCTTCGAGAGTTTCATTATAATGTCCGGTTGGTTAAAAATTCCAATTATACTTTTATTGTTCTTATTCTCAAAAAGAACATCATCAAAAGATAACAGATTTTAGCTCTCTGATCGATATACAATGTTGTTTAAAGAACTTGTTAATAGCTAAAGGTTGTTGTAAGTAATCTCCGAAAAAAATAAATATAACTATTTGAATAATTTAAAATATTTTTTTTATTTGTGTTGATAAATGATCAAACATAAAATGCACATTTAAAACAATAATAATTGGTAAAAAATTAAATTTTAAACATACTACAATAGGTACATTAGAGTCTATCTAGTAATATTAGGAACATCAATCAATAATAGCTATCCTCAAAAGGTAGAAACTAAACAAATAGCAAACAATCTTCTACAAAAATGCATAATCCAAATTAACTCACATAGAAGGTAAAACTACTAACAATGTGTATTAGAAATACTAATTCAATGGTAGAAATAACATACTCAAACTAAACCTCAATTTTTCTTTTCTATTTTACGCCGATTATGTTTTGCAGTAAGCACGCTTGGTGCACTTTCTTTCTTTTTCTCGTGCACTTTAGCTACAATGTTTCACTCATTGCCTTTTCACTTTTACACTACAAGAAATAGTTGATTTTCTAAGGGCAAAAAGCCCAAGGAAATGCTAAAAAAATCGTAGGCAACTGTAAGACCCGTAATTTTAAAGTGTGCTTTATGTATTTTTGTGTATTTTGGATTTTGGCTCGGAGGCTTTTTAGCCAAAGTTAATAATATTTTGGAGATATTTGTTAAAAGTAAGTAATATATATATATAAATATATATTTATGTATATATGTTTGTTTGAGGGGAAAGGAAAAGAAAATAGAAAAGAAAGGAAAGGAAATAGAAAGGAAAGAGAATAGAGGAAAGGAAAAAGGAAAGAAAACTGAAAGAAACATTTCCATCGTCTTCTTCCTCTGACCCGCGGCCAATTTCCCTCCTTTCTCCCGTTTTCATTTTCGTCGCTTTCTTTTCTTCAAAACTAGTAACCCAAGGTTGGGTGAGAGTTAGAACAAGGATTTCGCAACTCCACTCTTCCTCTTTGATTCGTAAACGAAGAAAAACGGTATTTGAGATTTGCTTAACGTTTTGTTTTGAAAATCATTAAGTTAAATCGGTATTAAGAACGGGGAATCTCTTAATGACTTATTTAATTAATGTTGTTTGAAAGTCGTTTCGGTAAATGAGTATTAAGAATGGGGAATCTCTTAATGACTCGTTTACTGAATGTTTTGCGAGAAAATCGTTTAAGTCAAAAGTATATTAAGAATGGGGAATCTCTTAATATGACTGTTTGCTTAACGTTTTGTTTTGAAAATCATTAAGTTAAATCGGTATTAAGAACGGGGAATCTCTTAATGACTTATTTAATTAATGTTGTTTGAAAGTCGTTTCGGTAAATGAGTATTAAGAATGGGGAATCTCTTAATATGACTGTTTGCTTAACGTTTTGTTTTGAAAATCATTAAGTTAAATCGGTATTAAGAACGGGGAATCTCTTAATGACTTATTTAATTAATGTTGTTTGAAAGTCGTTTCGGTAAATGAGTATTAAGAATGGGGAATCTCTTAATATGACTGTTTGCTTAACGTTTTGTTTTGAAAATCATTAAGTTAAATCGGTATTAAGAACGGGGAATCTCTTAATGACTTATTTAATTAATGTTGTTTGAAAGTCGTTTAAGTTAAATGGGTATTAAAAATGGGGAATCTTTTAATATCTGCATTTGCTTAACGATTGTTGTGAATGGAGTCTGTGTATGCTCATGCATTTCATTTGGTAAATTGTGTCGACCCGTGATAGGTGACACCTTGGTAAACTGTGCTGACCCGTGATAGGTGGTACGTTTACGATTTACGTTTTTGGTAAATTGTGTTGACCCGTGATAGGTGACACCATGGTAACTGTACTGACCCGTGATAGGTGGTACGTTTACGATTTACGTTTTTGGTAAATTGTGTTGACCCGTGATAGGTGACACCATGGTAACTGTACTGACCCGTGATAGGTGGTACGTTTACGATTTACGTTTTTGGTAAATTGTGTTGACCCGTGATAGGTGACACCATGGTAACTGTACTGACCCGTGATAGGTGGTACGTTTACGATTTACGTTTTTGGTGAATTGTGCTGACCCGTGATAGGTGGCACCTCGGTAAACAATATTGGTCTGTGATAGGCGGTACGTTTACGATTCACGCTTTTTCTTTTAGTAAATCGTGTTGACCCGTGATAGGTGACACCTCGGTAAACTGTACTGACCCGTGATAGGTGGTACGTTTATGATTTACGCATTTTAGTAAATCGTGCTGACCCGTGATAGGTGGCACCTCGGTAATTGGTACTTTGGCCTGCGATAGGCGGTACAATTATGATTTACGGCCCTTCGAGGAGGGTTTTGGTTTGGAATTCCGAGTCCATGCATTTTGGCATATACGCATTGCATTAGGGTGCTTGGCACGCGAGTCGTATTTGATTTGAGTTTATGATTGAGTGATTTGAATTTTGATTTATCGTGGTAATTACGTTGAAGGTGCTAAGTGTTATGTGTTGGTTATTGGGTGTAAGTGTGATGGTTATCGAGATCCCAATTGCCGTGGTAATCGCGTAGGAATTGCTAAGTGTTAGGTTGTGGACTTGATTAGGAATGACTTGAGTTAATTCATGAATTTTTGGAAAAATGATCAGGGAAATCGATTTTCCAATCGATTGGATGGTAGACAGGGACTTGGCCAAATGGACAAAATCGATTAGCCAATCGATTTTGTAATCAGTTTTCGAAAATCATTTACGAAATCGATTGCCCAATCGATTGGGCCTTAAGTCAGGGACTCATCCATATTCGACCAAATCGATTTGGAAATCGATTGGCTTAAAACCTGGGGGCTCAGTACTCACTCAATCGATTGCCAAATCGATTGATTCAGCCCAGGATTCTGTTTTCATTAAAAACCTTCACCCCAATCGATTTCCCAATCGATTGGCTCAGTGAAAATCCTCAGTTTGAGTTAGATGATTGATTACTCATTAACTTATCCATGTCTTGATTTGTTATGTGTTAATTAGGAGATTGAGAACTTCATTTTATTTTCATTTTTAATTGGCAAAGTATTGTATGAACTTTTCGCATATTGAAAATCCTGTTAAGGTGCATGCTTAGTTGAAAAGTTATTTTGAGCATTTAAAAATTTAGTTGCTATGTGTTAACTGTTATTTTTTGGTTGGTGACCCTTTACAATTATTGTGGAAATCTGGGCTTTGCCCTCAGATGAGAGTCAGGACGGTCCTACCGGTTCGTACCCTACAGACGGGAATGGAGATGGGAACGCGTGACTGCAGTTACGTTAGGATGATATCACGGGGCGCGTGGAGATACTCAGGGTGTATAGCTTTTTGGTAGGATGATCAGATTAGGTTGATGTATAGGGACTAGGCGTCCTTCTTTTTGGGTTGGAGTATTTTAAATTTGGAAAACTGTATTTATACTAATATTGTATCTTATTTGAATGGGTTCCATGTACCATTTGTTGTTGTGTAAATGTTTTGAATTTATATTTGGAGAAACTTTTCCACTGCTTAAAAATTATAATGACTCAATTATTTATCCAAAGGCATTTCTTTATTTATTTCTCTGTTTTAGTTTAATTACTTTTGAAAAAAAAATACACCCTCGCTTTGAAAATCGGGGTGTTACAGCAACGCTGCATTTCAAGGGGCCAAATGACCATTGGTAAAAAACTCGTCAGACAACAATATCGAGGACCAAAGCCCTCACAAAATTGCTTTTAAATGAAATAAAAAGTGACCTTTTTCTAAGGACAAAGTCCTCTGAAATGTTCTAGGGTTAAGGCCCTCGCAAAGTATCAAGGGTTGGGCCCCTCAAACATTCAAAAATTTGTTCTAGGGCTAAGGCCCTCTCGAAAAACAATGACAATGATAGTTTACCACGGATTAAACCATCGCTAATAGTCCCAGATTTAAAAAAAAAAAAATTTATATTTTGAATTTATTTTTAAATTCTTAAAAATTATAATTTAATTTTTTATATAATTTAATTTATTAAAATTTTATTTATAGAATTAAATTAAATTTATATTAATTTTTATAAATAATTTGATTTTTTAATTATAATTTAACTTTTTATAAATATTTAAATTTGTTTATTATAATTTTATTTATTAAAAATCATAATTAAGTTCATTTAAATTTAATTATATACATTTATTTTGGTAAATATTTAATTATTTACATAATTGTAAAATATTATATTAAATTACTTATTTAAACAAAATAAATCATATTATTATATAAATTTGACTAATTTTCATTTTTATTATATTTTCAATATCTTCATTTTCATTAAAAAATAAAAATATTTTTAATTATTTAAATTATTTGCAATGTTAATTATATTTTAAATATAATTAAATTATTTAAAATAATTAATAAGATATAAATAAATTTGAAAATAAAGCAAAACATTCATGCACTAATATCCAAATATTCAAATAAAAAATAATGTCACAATAAAAAAAAACTAATTATTCCCATATCATTGTAATTGTTGTTAAATTATCGTGATCGATATTCGATTATTACCATACGACGACATTGGCATATATGTTGGATAATAACCTCCATGGTAATATTGCAAAAATGTTGACGAATGAGTATGCAGCAGAGGCATTTGCAGTTGATAATTGTTAGATAATATTATTATATATTAGTAGTAAGGGTATTTTAGACAATTCTAGACAATTCTATTCTTTTATATATATACTCATTGTAACCCTATTAACTTTGATTTTTGTTCATTCTATGTTATGAAACCCTAGAGTGGTTGTTTCTCTTCTTCCTCTTTCTTGCTCTTTTCATTGTTAACATGGTATCTAGAGCTTATTTCGATCCTCCTTGAATGATCCCGCCTCTATTCCGCTGTCGAGTTCCCAACAATTAGGGAATATAATTATAGTTTCTCTTTTCTAACATTCCAATATTCAATGAGATTTTTTCGTTAAACCGTGTCCCAATTCTGCTTTACCCTTTCTTTGTAGCTTTTCGTTTATTTTCAGTAGATCAGTAAAAAAAAAAAAAGAATTTATTAGGGTTATATAAAACTTTCCACAAGCCATTAGGGTTTGACGCTCTAACCAACCGAGCTAAAAAGAACAATGGGTGGTAAAGTTTACTTTGAGAATCATTATTATTTGCATGGTTATTGGGGGATTTTGATTGATCGTTATGAAGAGATGATTGAGAATTATCATCATGGGATCTACCGTAGAGAAGAGAGAGAGACTATTTTGATAGAAAAGGCAACCACCAAAAGAGAAAAGAGAAGAGTAACCCTGTTCCCGATTTTGTTAAATCAGTCTCACAAAAACATCGATTGCGCATTCGTTAACCGTTGGATTTGGCTGATTTTTGGACAGAAGGTTCACAACATTCAGGTCTTCGTCTTCAACGGTCGGATCGGTAAAAAGACGTTTGTAGGGGGAGAAATCATGCTCGCACAGCACCAGGTTATCCCTAATTTATTTTGTCTCAGTTATTGTGTTTGTCTCATTATTTGTATGGCTTTGAGAGAAGGTTTGGAGGTTCATTGTGTTGTTT
>NC_021164.2:26605987-26626347 GCF_000331145.2 Cicer arietinum | reverse complement strand
TGTTTGATTGCTAATCTCTCTAGTGATTTGCTTTGTTGCTTCTCTCTTTGTTTAGTTTGGTTTGATATGATTTAGTTTTGTTTGGTTCTATTTGGTTTGGTTTGTTTGGATTTGGTTTCGTGGTGCTACTTCTTTGGTGGTTCCTATCTGTTGATTTTGATATGGTTGTTGCTCCTTGGTTTGTTTGGATTTGGTTTCGTGGTGCTACTTCTTTGGTGGTTCCTATCTGTTGATTTTGATATGGTTGTTGCTCCTTGGTTTGTTTGGATTTGGTTTCGTGGTGCTACTTCTTTGGTGGTTCCTATCTGTTGATTTTGATATGGTTGTTGCTCCTTGGTTTGTTTGGATTTGGTTTCGTGGTGCTACTTCTTTGGTGGTTCCTATCTGTTGATTTTGATATGGTTGTTGCTCCTTTTTTGACCGCTCCTTTTTCGGTTTGATTTTTTGTTAGCTTGGTTCTTCTCTTTGATTGTTGCTTCTTCTTTGGTGACATCCCTCTTGTCCCCCCGGCTGTCCAACCACCTCCTGCGATTGTTGATCCTCCTCGTTACCCCTCTCGTCATCATCTTCAGCATAGAATCATTACTCTACCGTTTGTCTCTTCTTCTTTACAAATTGTTGATTTGTTCACAAAGATGCATTCCATTAAACGTTTTCGTTTTTTTTAGTTGACAAACTTTCGATGCTCCATGTTAATGCATCGTGAGTTTGAGGGGAGATGTTAGATAATATTATTATATATTAGTAGTATGGGTTTTTAGACAATTCTAGACAATTCTATTCTTTTATATATATATACTCATTGTAACCCTATTAACTTTGGTTTTTGTTCATTCTATGTTATGAAACCCTAGAGTGGTTGTTTCTCTTCTTCCTCTTTCTTGCTCTTTTCATTGTTAACAATAATTATATTGAAGTGGTTGCATTTGCTTCTGTTTATAATTATATTGAGATGATTACGAAGATCGGTTTTGCATTTGTTGAGAATTATGCAGTTTCTCCCTTATTTGTCTATCAAACTCTCGTCGTTTCTCCTCCTCCATCTTCAAAATATTCTCAATAGCTCTCTGCATTGATTCCTCATGTTCTTGTCACAATAATTGTTGACTATCTAGATATTTTTCCTCTAGCTCTCATTGAATCCTTTCAATTTCAGTAAGTATTGTAGCATGGTATGATCGACTTGTGTTGTTGTGGCTGGATAAAGAGTACTTGGTGTACAATCCTAATGGTCCTCTTCTCAATATACCTTATCCAGTACACCAATACCGTAACCTGACATGTATTGTTCCCCCTAGTCGCCTCAACCCACTTGGTGCACTCAATATTTCACATCTCATCAGCACTAGGTCGACTCTTAGGGGAATACTGGTGTTGATCGCGCGAAATTCATCCATAGCTTGATTATAAGTGTCTTATGTAAATTAAAAACAATTCAAAATAAAAACAAAATTACTTATATGTATGATAAAAATATTGTAATAAAAAACAATCACATATATAAATAAAATTTTAAAAAATCATACATCAGCATTCCTGGCGCAATCAGAAGCAAAATGTTGCATCCCCATTTTTTACGTGGGTTGCCATGAACACCTCATGTTCTTGGAATGGTCTTCCGAGGTCTTTCTCCTAAAATAATATGGCATAAACAAATATAAATAATTAATAAATTAAACTTTTAAACCATTATTCTCCTCTGTGTGTACTTTTCCTGCTCTCTAATGCCCTATTTTTCTTTGCTTTGTTAGATTTTTTTTTCTTCTGATTTTCAATATTCGCACAACGCTTTCCAAATGACTCTCCAACCCATTTGGAACATTTTCCACTGTTGCGCATATCCCTATGAAAAACAAAGAGACGAGCTATACACCTTTTATTAAAAAACGTCCATCACAACAACACGTTTAATGAAGTAGACATTCCATAAATATGCGACAATCGTGACTTTTCATTCCATTCATCATTCCATTCTCCACATCAGCACATCTTGCCAAATTAGAAGAATAACCATTTGACATCTCGAGTTCTAATATCCACCCATAGGTAACTTTTGCTTCATCGAGAGTTAAAGTATAATTTCCTCGTGATTTTAAGGTTTTACCATAATCATTTTGCCTACAATAAAGAGCTAAGTCTTTTTGAGCTTTGTCATTGTCTTTTAGTTTCGCCTTATACATTCATTACAATGTTAAATATATTGTCAAAAACTTTTTTCAATGCATAGCATCGAGATTATGTCTCAGAAGGTTATCTTTCCAATAAGGAAGATCCCAAAAAACACATCATCTTGTCCAATTATGCAATTGATCATAACCATGAGATTTTGAAACAACACTAGCTATAACTTCAACCTTCAGTATATCTTTAACTTAATCCCAAACTTATTCAGATGTTAAATAAATGGGATATCCACGACTTTCAGCAACACCCTTAACAAATGCATTTTTATTTCTCCTAAATGGATTATCGTAAGGTAAGAGCCTACGATGTGACTCAAACCAAGATGTCTTCCCACCGAATTTCAATATAAATGTTTTACTATCTTTTATACAAATAGGATATGCTAATATCATGTATTCCCCATTCAGACAACATCTCGTAGGCTGAGAAATCATTAATGGTCCACATTAAAGTTGTTCTCATAATAAAACTTTGTTTTTGAGTAATATCATATGCTACAACACCATGCCACAACCTCTTTAAATCGCCAATCAGTGGTTGAAAATCAATACCTGATTGTGGATTTGGTGCTCCTAGTATTATAACGACTAAGGACATATAAGGTTTAGACGTGCACATATTAGGTGGAAGATTGTAAGAGGTGACAATAACATGCCAACAAGAATAAGGTGTAGATAGAGCTTGAATATATGGGGTGAAACCATCAAAGCATAATCCTATACATACGTAATGCAAATCATGATATACTTGATCAAAGTACTTTGATGTTAAACCATCTGACGAATGTTGCATTTTATTATTTGAACTTCTTTTATTTTCATAATGCCATGTCATTTTGGCCAAATTGGCAAAGAATCTCCGACAAGCACGACACAACCGTGTCACACCATCAAAAATAGCCACTGAACAACGACACCACATCAAAGGGACATATGTGTTTGTATCCTTAAAAGGTGTCTATATCACATCACCAATTGTAAGTGCATCAAATCTCTGTCAATAATCTACAATTCTACGAGACAATGAATATTTATTGGTCCACCGACAAGAATGAGGACGCCCAACAAAAATAGGTCCAGAGTTCCCCTTATTACAAAGGGTTGGAAAATGTTCATATATCCAACACTATAACAAAAATATAAATATGAGTATAACAATTAATATGAACACAAAATTAAAATAAAATACCTATAAAAGGTCATATATCCTCCAATATATTTGGTGTTATGTCTGCTTGCATCACCAAGTTAGTCATACAACACAATCAAAGCAGTTAGGCTCCATTGCGAAATAAAAATAAATATTTTGCATCCAAATATGGCTTTTATTAGCCATAATAGAGCACCCTTGTAGCCTTTTCATATTTTCCTCTCCACATATTATTCAGAAAAACCTCATCCTTCAACCAATCAATTTGAAATAAGCACCCATGGTGGATCAAGTCTGTGTGTTTGCATCTCAATACGACACCCTTAATATTCATCTTTCCTGCTATATCCATATCAACATTCATATCAATGGTGGAGAGAAGAAGTAATCAGTGATAGGAATATCCAAGATGACTCCCACGTCATCTAAAGTGACAGTCATCTCTCAAAAAGACAAGAGAAATGAGCTAGTCTCACTATGCCACTTTTTGATGAATGCTAATACAATATTATGGTCAACCATCGTCGAGGAGTACTCAATCAGATGCTCCAAATTTGATCCTTCAATCCACTCCTCTACAAAATAGGGAAAGTCACTAAGCTTAAACTTCTTAATTTTAAGACCATATGTGACTACCTTAAACGCACCATGATCCTATATGTATAATAAATATTTCAATGATACATTAATAAATAATCATGTAGTTAAATAAATAATTAAATATCTTTAGTTATTAAACCAATTACCTCTTCTAGCCATAAGCTAGTGTCATATGGTCCTTCATGGAAGCCATACTATGTCTCCTCCTAACCCTACTCCATGAAGCCATGCTCAAGCTCTTCTTGACCCTGCTCCATACGCTTGTCATCTGTATCTTTCTATTCTTCCTCAATATGTTGTTGCGATGTGGGATGTTGCTCTGATGACCCCTCTTGCATCATAGATATATTGGCATGAGCTTGCTCATCTCTCTTCCTCATAGATGCATAGGTTGAGCTTTTTCCTCCTTGGGACGAATAATTAAACCATGTCAACCTCTACTCGTAGCCAGTAAATAAAAAACAAATATAAAATTAAATATAGAAAAATAAAATAAAAATTAATAAAATGGGCTCTGGTTATTTTGAAAAATGAAAAGTTTGGTATATTAAAATAGGTACCGAATATTTCAATATCAAAATATTCGGTATAGTATTAACATACCAACTTTTTGGTTTTCAAAATGCTTGGTATGTACTTTTGAGTATCGACTCTTTTAGATAACAAATATTTGGTATTATAAATGGTACTGAGTATTTCATTTTGGAAAAAATTTATATACCGAATATTTTAAACTCAAAATAGTCAGTATATAGTTTTGTCTATCAAGTATTTTGATATATCATAAAAACTAGAGTTCTCTCAAACTTATTTGTTCAAATTTTTGAACTTTTGTGAAAAATGAAAGAAATTATGGGGTTGTGTCGATTTTTAGTGTCAAAAGAATATTTTATATTTTTACATCAAATATAGGGGGTGAAAAGTATAAATGTGGGGGTTTCAAGTAGATTCCTCTTATGATCATTATTTCAATACACGCCACCCGACCTTCTTGCATCCACTCATCTTCTTCTGTTTATAAATTGAAATGCATTTATTTCTTTTATTTCTTTTATTTCATTTGGTTCTTAGTTTCTTTGAATAATAAACGATCTTGAATGTGTTTATTTCTTCTTTGTTTTCTTACAGAGATGAAGGTGATCATCCAATATTGTTGGAACATAAAAAGTATGTTAGTGTGTCAATTTAAAAATTATTAAAGTCTCACATTGGAAATCTTTTATACATTGATTAGCTTTCAAGCTCTTGTGGAAAGCACACCAAAGTTGGATGCAATCCTTCGATTTTTTTAGAGTGGTCCTAATACCATTGTCCTTTCGATTTTAGAGCAGTTTTTGGTCTTGTAGTCCCTTCAATTTATGAGTAGTATTAAGTACCATACCTCTAGAGTGGTTGTTATAGCAATATTGAGAGTATAATTCTAGAACGATCTTCTATAGTGCAATAGAATACCAATACAATTTGTAAATGGGTTGTTTTATCCTAAGGATGTCGTGGTTAATAGTTTGCTTGTACAATTTTGGGCAGTGGACCATATTCACACTGATGAAAACTGTAAGACCCATAATTTTAAAGTATACATTATGTATTTTTGTGTATTTTGGATTTTGGCTCGGAGTCTTTTAAGCCAAAGTTAATATTATTTTGGAGTTTATATGATCAAAAAGATATTTCGATGCCGATTAGAATTACTCGTCGATAAATAAATTAAATTAAGTGCGGTGAATTCTTTACGGAGAATTTAATGCGTTACGGGTAAAATGGTAATTTAACAAATATCTAGATATTTGTTTGAGATATTTGTTAAGTTATAATTATTATATATATATATATATAATTGAGAACGGGGAATCTCTTAATGACTTATTTAATTAATGTTGTTTGAAAGTCGTTTCGGTAAATGAGTATTAAGAATGGGGAATCTCTTAATATGACTGTTTGCTTAACGTTTTGTTTTGAAAATCATTAAGTTAAATCGGTATTAAGAACGGGGAATCTCTTAATGACTTATTTAATTAATGTTGTTTGAAAGTCGTTTAAGTTAAATGGGTATTAAAAATGGGGAATCTTTTAATACCTCGGTTTACTTAATGTGTATTTGAGGAAAATGTTTAAGTTAACTGGGCGTTGAGAATGGGGAATCTCTTAATGTCTCGGTTACTTAACTATCGTTTTTGAAAATCGTTTCGGTAAATGAGTATTAAGAATGGGGAATCTCTTAATATGACTGTTTGCTTAACGTTTTGTTTTGAAAATCATTAAGTTAAATCGGTATTAAGAACGGGGAATCTCTTAATGACTTATTTAATTAATGTTGTTTGAAAGTCGTTTCGGTAAATGAGTATTAAGAATGGGGAATCTCTTAATGACTCGTTTACTGAATGTTTTGCGAGAAAATCGTTTAAGTCAAAAGTATATTAAGAATGGGGAATCTCTTAATATGACTGTTTGCTTAACGTTTTGTTTTGAAAATCATTAAGTTAAATCGGTATTAAGAACGGGGAATCTCTTAATGACTTATTTAATTAATGTTGTTTGAAAGTCGTTTCGGTAAATGAGTATTAAGAATGGGGAATCTCTTAATATGACTGTTTGCTTAACGTTTTGTTTTGAAAATCATTAAGTTAAATCGGTATTAAGAACGGGGAATCTCTTAATGACTTATTTAATTAATGTTGTTTGAAAGTCGTTTCGGTAAATGAGTATTAAGAATGGGGAATCTCTTAATATGACTGTTTGCTTAACGTTTTGTTTTGAAAATCATTAAGTTAAATCGGTATTAAGAACGGGGAATCTCTTAATGACTTATTTAATTAATGTTGTTTGAAAGTCGTTTAAGTTAAATGGGTATTAAAAATGGGGAATCTTTTAATATCTGCATTTGCTTAACGATTGTTGTGAATGGAGTCTGTGTATGCTCATGCATTTCATTTGGTAAATTGTGTCGACCCGTGATAGGTGACACCTTGGTAAACTGTACGGACCCGTGATAGGTTGTACGTTTGCGATTTATATTTTAGTAAATCGTGTTGACCCGTGATAGGTGACACCTCGGTAAACTGTACTGACCCGTGATAGGTGGTACATTTACGATTTATATTTTTGGTGAATTGTGCTGACCCGTGATAGGTGGCACCTTGGTAAATTGTACGGACCCGTGATAGGTTGTACGTTTGCGATTTATATTTTAGTAAATCGTGTTGACCCGTGATAGGTGACACCATGGTAACTGTACTGACCCGTGATAGGTGGTACATTTACGATTCCCGCTTTTTCTTTTAGTAAATCGTGTTGACCCGTGATAGGTGACACCATGGTAACTGTACTGACCCGTGATAGGTGGTACATTTACGATTCCCGCTTTTTCTTTTAGTAAATCGTGTTGACCCGTGATAGGTGACACCATGGTAACTGTACTGACCCGTGATAGGTGGTACATTTACGATTTCCGCTTTTTCTTTTAGTAAATCGTGTTGACCCGTGATAGGTGACACCATGGTAACTGTACTGACCCGTGATAGGTGGTACATTTACGATTTCCGCTTTTTCTTTTAGTAAATCGTGTTGACCCGTGATAGGTGACACCATGGTAACTGTACTGACCCGTGATAGGTGGTACATTTACGATTTCCGCTTTTTCTTTTAGTAAATCGTGTTGACCCGTGATAGGTGACACCTCGGTAAACTGTACTGACCCGTGATAGGTGGTACGTTTATGATTTACGCATTTTAGTAAATCGTGTTGACCCGTGATAGGTGGCACCTCGGTAATTGGTACTTTGGCCTGCGATAGGCGGTACAATTATGATTTACGGCCCTTCGAGGAGGGTTTTGGTTTGGAATTCCGAGTCCATGCATTTTGGCATATACGCATTGCTTTAGGGTGCTTGGCACACGGGTCGTGTTTGAATCAAGTTTATGATTGAGTGGTTTGAATAGGAATTGTCGTGGTAATTGTGTTGGAATTGCTAAGTGTTATGTATTGATTATCGTGTGTGAGTGCGATGGATTGTAAAACTCTTTCGAAAACCAATTCGTCGTGGTGATTGTGTGGGGATTGCTAAGTGTTAAGTTTTGGAGTTATGTGTGAGTGTGATTGAATTGGTTTAAGTATTTTTGGAAGAATAAGCAGGGAAATCGATTTCCCAATCGATTGGATGAGTTGCAGGAACTTCACTATTTTTACCTAATCGATTTGCCAATCGATTATATAAATATGTCTTTCAAAATCTTTTAAGAAATTGATTTGGAAATCGATTGGCCTTAACACAGGAACTCAGCAAAACTGACAAAATCGATTTGGCAATCGATTTGGTGACACAGGAATTCAGCAAAACTGACGAAATCGATTTGGCAATTGATTTGGCAACACAGGAACTCAGCAAAAACTGACCAAATCGATTTGGCAATCGATTGGCTCAGTAGAAATCCTTATTTTGAGTTGGATAATCGATTGCCCAATTGATTTATCAATGCTTTGGTCAGTTATGTATTACTTGATGGTTTGAGAACTTCATTTTGATTTCATTTTTAATTGGCAAGCATTACATGAACTTTTAGCATATGAGAAATCCTTTTAAGGTGCATGCTTAGTTGAAAGGTTATTTTGTGCATTTAAAACTTAAATGTTATGTGTTATCTGTTAATTTCGGTTGGTGACCCTTTACAACTATTGTGGAAATCTGGGCTTTGCCCTCAGATGAGAGTCAGGACGATCCTACCGGTTCGTACCCTACGGATGGGAATGCTTGACTGGACCTACGTTAGGAGGATCTCACGGGGCGCGTGGAGATCATTCAGGGTGTATAATTTTTTTGGTAGGATGATCAGATTAGGTTGATGTATAGGGACTAGACGTCCTTCTTTTTGGGTTGCAGTATTTTAATTTGGAAAATTGTACCTATACTAATATTGTCTGTTTGACATGTTATTTATGATGGGGTCTATGTACCACCTTTTGAAGTGTAAATACTTTGGATTCGTATTTTGAGAAACTTTTCTGCTGCTTGTAAATTATAATGACTCAATTATTTATCCAAATGTATTTCCTTATTTATTTCTCTGTTTTAGTTTGATTTCTTTTGAAAAAAAAAAATACACCCTCGCTTTGAAAAACGGGGTGTTACAAAAACTTAGTTGATCTTTTAATGAAAGGATTTGCTAAAGAAAAAGTCCTAAAAATATCAAAAGGATGGGATTATTGCCTATAGATCAATGAGTCATTCATGATGGCAACCTAACCTAAAAAGACTAGAGATCCCAAGAATTAGGTTCAATGGGTGATAACAAGTGATTAAGTAATATGATATGAACATTCTACTATAAATCAAAGAGGCGTTATTCTTGAAGCGATGATAGGATGAAGTAATAGAAACTCATAATGAGATCTATACTCTATATGAAGGGGATTACCTAGCTACAAGAGTACTCATGATAGACTCGCCTATGTAATTGTGGAACTGGGGATGCTTCTTATGAAATTTCGAGGCAAAATTCCTAGAGTGTTCACTATACTAGGATACACGTGCATGGCCATAAATGCATGGGCTTTTGAGAATACACCCAATGAAAAGGTTGTGTGTGGGTTTGATGTCATAGATAGAGTTCAAGAGGATACTAATACACATGATTTTGATAATACACCCTATGAAAAGGTTGTGTGTGGGTTTGATGTTAGAGATAGAGTTCAAGCCTACGAGTCACTCGTGTTGAATTTGAATCTTACTTAATATGGAAAGGTCCAAGTAAGAATACACTTTATGAACAAAGTTTCAATCTTAAGTTTTAAAGTCAAAAGTTTTAATTTTTATAGTATGGATATCAACTTTTTGCTAAAATTCGATGTTGAAAAAGAATTTAGGTATTTTGAAAATCAGTAATTGATTGACTAGAAACTTGTATTGAATATACAAATTGATTGGTTTAAGGTACAAGGAAATTGAGAGGTGTCATTGGAATCGTCAGATAGGTTATGTTGGTTTAGCATAAGCTGCTTGTGTAATAAAGCATTATCAAGGTGAGAGCACTTTCTAACGATATTATATATGCTTGAATGTACAGTGTGTATGTATACATGTTTTTTGTGCTTGTGGTGAATAAAGGTGCAAACGATTGTTTACGTATTTTATGTGATTATGTATTCATAACAAGACTGTCTCTAAATTCTTTAGATGCCTCATCTAGGAAAGACAGGGTTGAAGCGAATCATGACGACATGAGATTTATGAAGTGTTTCCAAGAATACAGAAGCTATGTTGTTCGTGGTAACTCGAAGATGATGGGTATGGATGGATTAACGTTGGACTGGTAGTTTCAAGGAAAGATCTAAGTGGAGAATTTTTTTTTAAGAAAAGGGTTAGATGTTCTCCTGGTAGAGTTCAGAACAAGATTGGATGAAGTTTAATAACTGTCAAAGAGATGTGAACACCATGGAATTGTTGAGAATATAAGGCTTCCATTTGTAATAACATTTGGTGCTTAGGTGTCAACGAAAGAGGCTTGTATTGAAGTTAAGGGGCGTTTCACATTAGGGGTGAATACTACCTTAGCACTTTAGTTGTCTTGGGTCAAGCATGATATGCTTAAGTAGTTTATTGTTTCTTATACGAAACAGTGTGCCTTGTAGCACTTTAGTTGGAAGAGTAGTTAAAACATAGAACATTCATCGACTTTGGTCGACGAGTGTCTCTGAATTCCTTAGACGCATCAGTCTAGGAAAGACATGGTTGAACCGAATCATGACGGCATGGGATTTATGAAATGGTTCTAGGGATATAGAGGCCACATTGTTGGTGGTAACTCGAAGATGTTGGTATGGATTGATTAACATTAGAATGATAAGGAATTTCAAGCAATGATCTAAGTGGAAATTTTTTTATAGAAAAGTATTAGATGTTCCCCTGGTTGATTTCAGGATGAGACTGGATGAAGTTTGATAACTTTCAAAGAGATGTGAACACCGTGGAATTATTGAGAAGACGGGGCTTCGATCTGGAATAGAATTTGGTGCTTAGGTGTCAATGAAAGAGGCTTGTATTCAATTTAAGGGGTGCTGCACATTAGGGGTGAATACGACCTTGGTTGTATAAAGGTCGCTTTGAGGAATAGTCGATACCTTGAGGGGTAAGGTCGAATGTTCGAGTTAAACTAGATTCGCGACCTAGATTGTTAAGTATGAATCTCATGATGATTATAGGAGTGAGACTATATATTTCATTCGTAAGTGAAAAATCTTTGTGTGGTTTTGGAGATAGTAAGTATGGATAGGGATTTTGGATGAAATATAGACGCGTAAGTGTGAATTTTGAGTGGTGTCAGAGTAAACATAAGGAGTTAAGCCTTGATGTATTGTACTGCATGTTACTATTAAGGTGAATTGGAAGTACAACGTACAAGAATACTTAGAGATTGTAGCAATGTAAGCTTTTAGTGTCTATTAAAGGATGGTAAACACTAGGAGAGTGTGAATATTTTGATAGGTCGGAGGGATTAATCGAGATTTGATTTAGGACCCTGAGATGGTTAATCTTTAAGTCAACGATTTAAAATCCACTAGGCTAGGTGGAGGACCAAGTGACTCCTTAAACTTGTATAATCGAGGTAGTTGAGGTAAGTAATTGATAAATATTGCATGTTATGGATTGAAGTATTTGAAGATTTACTAAAAATGTTGTGTTGTGATTAAAAGAGTTTGCGTTAGTGAGATTACTAAGATAGTTAGAGTCAATGATGAATAAGACCGTGTATTGTGTCTTAAGATGAAATGGATGAATTTAGACGATGTGATGAGTATTTGAAGATTTCGAGGATCAAATTTTAGAATTTTATTCAATGATAGAGAGTGAAAAGGAAAAAATGTAACCAATGATTTATGGTTTAGTTGTTGGTCTTGGGAAGTCAAGCGTTAAGATTTGAAAGGAGTGTTTCAATGACTAGGACTAGATGGACAAGGAAGGTATGTGGGTCTTGGAGATATTTTACTGCAAAGTTATGAGGATGAGGTCTAAAGATAATTATTCTTTAGGAGATGCTTACTGGGAACTTTTGAGGAGTAGTTCTTTACAATGTTCGATTGTTGAGACTCTTTTAGTTGGTACCTCGGTGAAGGTTGGGAATAAATAAGAAATCCAACGATTGAACTAAATTTTGGAAAATGTGCTAAGAAAACTTGTTGGAGTAGCACATGGAGATGTAGCTTATGTCAATTAAGGATTCATGGAAGGGATTATCTCCCCTGTAATTCATACATTGTTATTGGAAGGGTATGCCAATGATTCAAATGCACTACTTGAATACATGTCATGGGGGTACATTATCCTGTTCATCAATCAAAAGAGTTAAATGTTTGTTTGATAGGGAAGAATCGAGCATGGAATGGAAAAGTTTTATGTGAAATTGTAAGGCTTGATTTTTGAAATTGCTATAATGAAGAAACACGAATTATGATAGAAGATGAGCTAAGCAAATAAAGGACTCTGTATGTTGACCACATGGACAGTTTAATGACGATAGAGATGAAGAGTGTTTTGAGATATATTTTAGATGTAGAATATTTCTAAGGAAGTGTCAAAATTAGGAAGGATTAGTATTTTGTTTGAATTGTTGAAGGAATTCTAAATGACTAGGATGACAAGCTTATTCGGACGAAGAAGAGTTGAATAGTAAGAGGAAAGACAAAAGAAAATCAAGTTAGGTTGGATGATATTTTGGGATATGACGCACAATGGTGTGTGCTAAATGTGACAGTCAAATAAGACAGCAATTTTTGAAAAAAGACATACAAGAGTAAGCTAAGTAATGATTACGAAATAATAAATATGTATCAAGGTTTGAGGTAGAAATTTAAGGTTTGTGTAAATGGAAAACTAATGGAGTGAATACAATGTGTTTGACTTGTCATAATGAAAAGATAACCATCAAGCTACAAACAAAGGACGCGCGAAATTAAGAGATCAGAATGAATGTTGGCAGTAGATGTAGGAAAATGATTTTCAGGTGTGTCCAAAACGGAAAAGTATGTAGGAAATTGAATAGTGAAACGTGAATTTAAGGTGTTAGGCATGGGACAAATGTAGGTCTTAATCAGTGAATGAAATTCAAGTTGGATTTTTGTTGGAGACATGACTCTTGAAATGAAGCACTAAACTGGAAGGAAGTTTGTGTGTCGTAGGTGGTTTAGTTTTGTCATGTTGTCGAAAATATTTGAGGAAACTTGGATCACCAATTGAATTATCGGATGGAATTATTAAAGTTATAATTAGAACAACATTATGATAGTAACAATGATTGGGCGTAGTTTTGTGACTAAATAAAATCGAGGGTTTGTGGGCAATGAAGAAATTAGGGAGTTATCGGTGGTAATGATTGTTTTATGCTCAATATGTTGGTGTCATACTTAATGTTTTGGTTCGGTACCCAATGGATTTTGGGCAATTGTACTTTGTCGATAGGAAAGTGATAGGAAAATAAAGAAAACTCAGTGGACCTTGAGGAGATTGTCACACCGCTTGTGCCTTAGGATAACCTTATGCGCAAGTCGCAGAGAGCACTATTAGAGTTAGGTTAAGATGGCTTAAGCAACCATCATGGTTGTTTGCTACCTATTGACAAATTAAGGAATTGATCATCCCTAATCTCTCGTTGATAGTATACAAAATCATGTTGAGTGGAACGGGCGAGTCTTACCGGCTATGGTAGTGTGTAGAGTTATTAAGCACCCTGTGGAAAGGGATATACGACATTTTCTTCGCGTAAGCCTGGTGAAACAAGTCGTATCATGTATGTTGAGTTTGAGTACAAACCTAGTGTGGGTTGTTACTCTAACTTTAAGTTTTGAGGACGAAACTTCTTTTTGCAAGGTTGTAATGTAAGACCCGTAATTTATTTATAACAAGAATTAGGGCTTACTATCTAATTATGTCTTATGTTGTTTATTATTTTGTCTCTTTATCATTTTCATTGTCTGTTGTTTGTAAAATTGTTGTAAGTGTTTGACTTGTGAATTAATCCATGAAAAAAAAGTTCAGATGTTTCCTTGATGATAAATGACTATGTGAATGCCTTGGCATTGTTGAAATTTGAAAAATAATTTTTTAAGTTTTGAGGGCAAAACTTCTTTTTGCAAGGTTGTAATGTAAGACCCGTAATTTATTTATAACAAGAATTAGGGCTTACTATCTAATTATGTCTTATGTTGTTTATTATTTTGTCTCTATCATTTTCATTGTCTGTTGTTTGTAAAATTGTTGTAAGTGTTTGACATGTGAATTAATCCATGAAAAAAAGTTCAGATGTTTCCTTGATGATAAATGACTATGTGAATGCCTTGGCATTGTTGAAATTTGAAAAATAATTTTTTACTGAGTTTTTTGAAAATGGCTAAGATATACCTACTGTTTAAATTTTGACAAACTCCGAATGACACCAAAATTTAATCGGTTGTTTTATATATCGACCATAATGAGAATTTGATCTCAATATATTTTACTAAGCAAAGGAGCAAAAATTTCGTCGGATAAAAATTTATTCGGGACATTTTGTAAAGCTTTAATTTGTAGATTTATTATAAAAAAATTAAGTTACCTATAATGTGACTCGTTTAAGAACGAGCTCGGAGACTGAACGAGATTATGTGATTTAAAGTCACAAAATATTTAGATATTTTTGTAGGATATTAATATTTTATTGAGTGGTTAATGAAAACATTTGATATTTTCTTACTATGTGGTAAAACTTGTAAGGACCAAAATGAGCCACTTCACTAACCCTTTTTGTGTGTTGACTAGAATCATTTGTGTAAGAAGGATAAGATGAGAAGTTATGAAGACTTTTGCAAGTGTGTTTCGTTATGTTTTTGTAATTAAAATGACAACTAGAAGTTAAGGTGTTTGGGACCAAAATGATATATTAAAAAAACTCAAAGTTATGAGATGAGGATTTTAAAGTAAGTGAGTGATTGACAAAAAAGAAATTGATTAGTTTTCTTTAGTAATGTAATCTTGAAGTAAATTTTATAATTCTCTGTGTTTATGTAGTTTGCTCCTTGAGTCTGGAAAATGAATCGAGATTGTTGACACCGATTTAGCTATGGGGAGAACACTGAATATTTTATGTTTGTTGGGTTGAAGTTTTTAAGGAAAATAGATAGAAACAAAAAAGTCATGGGAAACTTTTTTTGGAATAAGTTTGGAAATAAATGGGTAAATGAATTGTTTTCGGTTATTTTAATTCAAAAGTATTTGAGTGGTAGAAATTTTATAAACTTTAAAGAAGTTAAGAAAAAGTTCTCTTGTGATTTTTATGGAGATATAAATTAAAATTTGGAGTCGTTTAAAGTTTGATATCATAGGAGTTGTTGTCCTTGATTATTTATGGTGTTTTAAACTAGATTTGAATTTGGAATTTGTTTGAAATATTTTGATGAGTAAAATGGATTTTATTCGAGTGGTATATATATATATATATATATGAAGAGAGTTCAAAATTTTGTTTAAAAGTTGGTTTTAAGTTTACTTTGTTATTAAGGTGGTTAAAGGTTTTATCCTTTGGGTTTTTGTGAAAACAAGGTTTCTACCTTTATAGATTGAGCTAAAAAGTTTTAGTCATTGATATTAAATTTTTAATTTTTATGAATACATTTAACTTCGAGAAACAAAGTTTTAAACTTCATGACTTTGAGAATAGTTCATATAAAAAAAATATATATAAGGGTTCAAAATTTGTATATATAAAAGGTTTGAAAGAGATATATTCACTTTATGAACAAAGTTTCAATCTTAAATTTTGAAGTTAAAATTTTTAATTTTTATAGTAAGGATATCAATTTTATGCTAATATCCGAGGTTGAAAAAGTATTTAGGTATTTTGAAAAGAAAAAAACGATTGATTATAATTTTGGGTTTTTATATATGAATTTATTATGAATGAGGATTTTAGATGGAGACTTAAAAGAAAATTGTGAACTTGAGAAATATTTGGTGTTCATAAAAAAAATGTGGTTTTTAAGTGAAAGTTTATATAGAAAGCATAATTAATAAAGATTAAGATTTGAAAAATGTCAAATTGGAAAATCATGATTTTGAATAGTTAGAATATTGGAACTCTTAATATTTGAGTTTCTTTTATAAGTTTTCTTGATACAAATTTTCTACTAGTTTTTCAAATATTGAAGTGTTGCAATTTATGTAGTTTATTGATGATTTTATTGAAATTTCAAACCATGTGAGGATGTTTGTCTTTGATTGATTTAGTTAAGAAAATATTTTTTTCCTAAATTGTTAAAGACAAAGATTTGACTTGAACTTCAATAAGTTGAAAAATAATTTCGATATTTTCAAAGTCTGGCATAAATATTTTGAAATTCGTTTTCGTCAAAGTACTTAAACCAAAGTGTTTTTCAAGTTTGGGAACCTAAGAGAAAAGTCAAACCCTAATTAATTGGATAGTGGCCGAACCTAGAGTATATTTAGGGGTTGCTTTAGAAACTTGTATTGATTAAATTAATTGATTGATTTAAGGTACAAGGAAATTGAGAGGTGTCATTGGAATCGACAGATAGGTTTTGCAGGCGTAGCGTAAGTTGCTTGTGTAGTAAAGCATTGTCGAGGTAAGGGCACTTTATAACGATATTATATATGTTTGAATGCAGAGTGTGTATGTATACATTTTTTTTTTTGTTTATGGTGAATAAAGGTGCACACGATTGTTTATGTATTTGATTTGATTATGTATTCATAAATGATAACATCTGTTATGAATTTTATTGACGAGAATATGTCTTGAGTATGCTCTGTGCAAAAGCATTAAAAATTATTAGTGTTTAACGAGTATTAAAACATGAGTCTTTTAATAGCTGCATTTACATAATAATTGATGTGGAGTCAAAGTATGCTCATGCATTTCATAGTTAATGGTGATTGTGATGAGTCCCACTGTTAGTGGTGACCGTGATAGGCCACAGTGTTAGTGGTGATCATGATGGGCCACAATGTTAGTGGTGACCATGATTGACTATGGGGTGGTTCCTTGAGTTGATTGGTCCACCTTATCTTTACGAGGATTTTGGAGTCGTGTTAATTGAGTATTAAAAGGGGAGTCTTTTAATAGCTGCATTTACATAATGATTGTTGTAAAAAGAGTCAGAGTATACTCATGATGATTGTGGTGACCGTGATGGGCCACATGATGGTTCCATGAGTTGATTGGTCCATCTTATCCGTACGGGAATTTAACTGTTGTGTAGGTCTGTGATAGACTGTACTCTAGTAAATCATGTTGATCTGTGATAGGTGGCACCATGGTAATTAGTACTGGTTTGTGAGAGGCGTTACATTCATGATATACACCCCTCGAGGAGGATGTGGAAATTCCTGAATCATGTGCATTAACATATAAGCATTGCATTCGGGTGTTTTATCACTCGAGTCATGTTTGTTATGTAATGATATTTATATGCATGTTAGTTTATCATTTGATGCCATGTCATATTATGCTTTTTTGTTTTATGTTTTTGTATGTAAGTTGTTTTTAGATCGTGGTTGATCCATTGTCGCACACGGGTCAAATACAATTGATACAATGTAAATGGAGGTAATAACTCAAATCGTTTCTCAAGAACTTCTAATATAATAATAATAACCGAATTGAAAGTTCAAATTAAAAAGGGGTTTTTTAGATTTTTGATTTAACAGATGAGCAAAACGATTAATCCACTTATTCGAGTTTCAGACCTATCACAGATTCTATCAATGAGTTTAATTTCTAATTTGTGATTCAATTCTTATTTGACTATAGAATTGATCAAACAAGTGTAATCAATCCTATGTAAATTTGGTTTCTTTGATTGAATTAAACATCACTGTAACACCCAGATTTTCAAAGCGAGGGTATATTTTTTTTTTCAAAAGAAATTAAAATAAAACAGAGAAATAAATAAGGAAATACCTTTGGATAAATAATTGAGTCGTTATAATTTACAAGCAGCGGAAAAGTTTCTCAAAATATGAATCCAAAGTATTTACACAAAAACAAATAATACATGGAACCCATTCAAATAAGATGTCATACTGACAATATTAGTAAAGGTACAATTTTCCAGTTCAAAATAACGTAATCCAAAAGAAAGACATATGTTCCCTCTATATCATCTTAATTTGATCATTCTACAAAAAACTATAGCTATACACCCTGAGTGATCTCCACGCGCCCCGTGAAATCCTTCTAACATAGCTCCAGTCAAGCATTCCCATCTACATTCCCGTCCGTAGGGTACGAATCAGTAGGATCGTCCTGGCTTTCATCTGAGGGCAAAGCCCAGATTTCCACAATAGTTGTAAAGGGTCACCAACCGAAATTAACAGTTAACACATAACATTTAAGTTTTAAATGCACAAAGTAACCTTTCAACTAAGCATGCACCTTAAAAGGGTTTTCATATGCTTAAAAGTTCATATAACACTTGCCAAATAAAAATGAAGTCAAAATAAAGTTCTCAATCCATCAAGTAATGCATAACTGACCAAGACTTTGATAAATCAATTGAGCAATCTGTTATCTAACTCAAAATAAGAATTTCCACTGAGCCAATCGATTTCCAAATCGATTTCCTGAAGGTTTTTAGAGAAATTTGAACTCTAGGCTTAATTCAATCGAATGGGAAATCGATTGAATGAATAACTGAGCCCCTGACTTAATGCCAATCGATTCCAAATCGATTTTGTCAGTTTTGCTGAATTCCTAAATGGCCAAATCGATTTCTTAAGTGGTTTTGAAAGCATATTATAAAATCGATTGGCAAATCGATTATGTCAAATTAGGGAAGTCCCTGTAACCCATCCAATCGATTGGGAAATCGATTTCCCTGCATACTCTTCCAAAAATACATAAACTAACTCAATCACATTCATACACAATTCCACATCTTAACACTTAGCAATTCCCACACAATTACCACGGCAACTTGAGTCTCGAAATAATTTACAATCAGTCAAACATACACACAAAATCAATACATCACACTTAATCATAACTTGATTCAAACATGACTCGTGTGTCAAGCACCCTAATGCAATGCGTATATGCCAAAATGCATGGACTCGGAATTCCAAACCAAAACCCTCCTCGGAGGGCCGTAAATCATAATTGTACCGCCTATCGCACGCCAAAGTAGCATTTACCGAGGTGCCACCTATCACGGGTCTGCACGGTTTACTAAAAAGAACGTAAATTGTAAATGTACCGCCTATCACAGGCCAAAGTACTATTTACCAAGGTGTCACCTATCACGGGTCTGCACAATTTACAAAAAAGCGAAAACCATAAATGTACTGCCTATCACGGGCCCGTACCGTTTATCAAGGTGCCACCTATCACGGGTCTACACGGTTTACAAAAACGTAAATCATAAATGTACCGCCTATCACAGGCCAAAGTACTATTTATCAAGGTGCCACCTATCACGGGTCTGCACGATTTACAAAAAGAATGAAAATGCATGAGCATATACTGACTCCATCCATAACAATCGTTAAGCAAATGCAGATATTAAAAGATTCCCCATTTTTAATTCTCATTTAACTTAAACGATTTTCACAACAAACATTAAGCAAACAGAATACTCGTTTAACTTAAACGATTTTCACGACCACATTAAGTTAACGTAGACATTAAGAGATTCCCCATTCTTAATACTCGTTTAACTTAAACGATTTTCACGACCACATTAAGTTAACGTAGACATTAAGAGATTCCCCATTCTTAATACTCGTTTAACTTAAACGATTTTCACGACAACATTAAGTAAACGTAGACATTAAGAGATTCCCCATTCTTAATACTCGTTTAACTTAAACGATTTTCACGACAACGTTAAGTAAACATAGACATTAAGAGATTCCCCATTCTTAATACTCATTTAACTTAAACGATTTTCAAAACAAACATTAAGTAAACAAGACATTAAGAGATTCCCCATTCTTAATACTCGTTTAACTCTAATGGTTTTCAAATTCCACACAAAACAAACTCAAACATATTATCAAATTCAATCCACGATCCACACCAAAACACATCAATTCATTTCTCCACAACATCCAACCAATACACATATCAAATTTCATCAGTATTAATTAAGAACACGTCAAATACGATGAACACAAATCAACACAATCCACCACTCAAACACAACAAGTTTCATTTACTCAAAATCATACGTAAATGAGTTTAAATTCATTTTCCACGAAACATTCATCAATATAACCAAAACCTAACTCTAAGATTTTACCCATAAAGCCTTAGATTCATTTTCCTCCAAATCAACACTCAACCCTAACAAATTACTTTCCACACAACCACAGATAAGTCCCTAAATGCAAACTAGAAGTTTGGAAGGAGCCCTTACCTTCACGTTCGATTACGGTACCGCGAGTAAA
>NC_021164.2:26604636-26605881 GCF_000331145.2 Cicer arietinum | reverse complement strand
CTTCGCGAAATGAACCTTAGATCTAGAAGAAACGGGGAGGTTTGTGTTTGACGGTTTTGAAATCCCTAATACCGTTTTTCTTCGTTTTCGAAACAACGAGGAAGTATGAGGCTGAGAAATCCTTGTTTTCTTACCCACTAAGCCTTGGGTTTCTATTCTTGAACAAAAGGGAAACAAAGAAAGCAAAAAAAATGAATTAAAATGGAGGAAGGAGGAAGAAGTTTCGCGCGAGGCAGAGGAAGAAGATGGAAAATGTGGTTTTCTCTCATTTCTCTTTCTTTCCTTTGTTTTTCTTTTCTTCCTTTTCCCTTTTCTCTTATTTCCCTTTTCTTTCTTATTTTCCTTCCTTTTTCCTTTCCCTCCAAACATATATTCATTATATATATTAATTATAATTAACAAATATCTAAAAATATCTAGATATTTGTTAATTTACCATTTCACCCATAACGCATTAAATTCTTCGTAAAAGATTCACCGCAGTTAATTTAATTTATTCATCGACGAGTAATTCTAAATCATATAAACTCCAAAATATTATTAACTTTGGCTAAAAAGCCTCCGAGTTCAATTCCAAAATACACAAAAATACATAAAGTATACTTTAAAATTATGGGTCTTACATTACTACCCCCCTAAAATTAGTTTCGTCCTCGAAACTATGCGTCGATAAATAACTCTGGGTGTTGTTCTCTCATCTTGCTCTGCAGTTCCCAAGTCGCATCTCCAGTAATTGGGTTCCAAATCACCTTGACCAATGAAACATCCTTGGTCCTCAATCGCTTAATCTTCCTGTCATCAATTCTCATAGGTGGTACCTCGAATGACAAGTTATCCTTCAGTTGGATTGTGTCTGGTTCGATCACATGAGATGGATCTGCAAGATATTTCCTCAACTGTGACACATGAAACACATCATGAATATTGGACAGTATCGGAGGCAATGCAATCCGATAAGCAACAGGCCCAATTCGTGCAGAAACTTGATATGGTCCAATGAATTTCGGAGTCAACTTCTTCGATTTCAAGGCTCTACCTACTCCAGTAGTAGGCGTGACTCTTAGAAATACATGGTCACCCTGTTCGAATTCTAAAAGTCTGCGACCCAGTAGTAGGTGTGACTCTTAGAAATACATGGTCACCCTGTTCGAATTCTAAAAGTCTGCGACGCTTGTCCGCGTAACTCTTCTGACGATCTTGTGAAGTCTTCATTTTCTCCTTGATCTTCCTTACCTTAGCCGTAGT
>NC_021164.2:26603916-26604195 GCF_000331145.2 Cicer arietinum | reverse complement strand
AATTCCTGGTACACAAATCCTACCATTACATCGCAAAATATTATCTGATCCAATCTTGAACTCAGTCGTCTTCCCTTGCACTATTAGGTTCCTCTTTTCTTGTATTAAGACGTCATCTTGAGAATTTGCAATGTCTTCAAGTAGTCCACTCGAAATCTTAATCATTCTGAATTTCAAAATTCCCGGTGCAAACTCTACGTTCAAGTGTAGGTCTCTAAAATCTTCCCACAACTCTTGTTGTCTAGCCATAATTGTTGAAGACACTAATACACTTCTTCT
>NC_021164.2:26601390-26603455 GCF_000331145.2 Cicer arietinum | reverse complement strand
TAGCAAAACCTTCAATAAACCTCCTGTAGTACCCTGCCAATCCTACGAAACTTCGTATGTCAGTGACAGTCTGAGGCTGTTTCCAAGCAAGAACCGCCTCAATCTTAGTCGGATCTACAGCAATTCCTTCCTTGGTTATCACATGTCCTAAGAAATTCAGTTTCTCTAGCCAAAATTCACACTTTGACAGATTGGCATACAATGGCTTCTCGCGTAAAATCTCAAGAACTTGACGTAGATGTTCTCCATGCTCTTCTTCAATTCTCGAATAAATTAATATATCATCAATGAACACCACAACAAATTTATCAAGGAATGGACTAAAGATTCTGTTCATGTAGTCCATGAAAATTGCTGGTGCATTGGTAACTCCAAACGGCATAACCAGATATTCATAATGTCCATAACGGGTTCTGAAAGCAGTTTTCTGAATATCTCCTTCCCTTACTCGAATCTGATGGTAACCCGACTTCAAGTCAATCTTCGAAAATATCGCGGCCCCTCTCAATTAATCCATTAAATCATCAATGTGTGTCAAAGGATAACGATTCTTAATAGTTGCCTTGTTAAGCTGTCTATAATCCACACATAAGCGCGAGCTTCCGTCCTTCTTCTTAACTAGCAAAACTGGAGCACCCCATGGTGATACACTTGGTCTGATGAATTTCTTCTCCAACAAGTCTTCAATTTGGCCTTTGAGCTCATTTAATTCCAATGGCGACATTCGATAAGGTGCCATCGAAATGGGTCCCGTTCCTGGGTGCAAATCAATGAAGAATTCCACTTCCCTTACCGGTGGCAATCCTGGAATTTCCGTTGGAAATACATCCCGATACTCGTTGACAAGTATCACATCTTCGATTTCCACATTTATCTTTGCCTCTACATTTGCTAGAGACAAAAACTCATGAGTCCCTTCACTTAGCGACACTCGGAGTTTGTTAGCAGCTAAATACTTAACAACTCCTGGTTCGGGGAAAAGAACCAATTTACGAGCACAATCCAAGATCACATAATGATAAGACATCCAATCCATACCGAGGATGACCTCGAGTGATTGTAGCGGCAAACAAATTAGATTAACCAAACACAATCCATAGCAATGAAGGAATGGGTTGCCCCCGAATCAAAAAGTGCAGTTAGAGTGTTACCTGCGATCTCACAGTCACTTTGAATCAGATTACCAGATGGATTCCCCTCTTCAGCACTCACACAATAAATGCGTCATCTAGCAGTAGGACGAGTAGCCCTAGTTACATTCACAACTGGTTCTACCTTTGGAGCCGTGCAATCCTTTGCCATGTGACCTGGCTTCTGACAATTGTAGCAGGTGAGAGTATTAGGGGTACAAGCGTTAGCATAATGTCCCTCTTCCCCACATTGGAAACATGGAACCACTCGTCCCAGTTGTCTCCCGAAATTCTGGTTCCCTGGGTGATTCTGCCCACCGTTGTTAGTTCGTGGTCGATCATAAGGTTTAGCAACTTGTTTCCCCTTGTTGTTCTGGTAATTCACCCGACTAGGCCCTCCTGCACTAAAATTCCCTCCTCGGCTAGCCCTCTTATTCTTCATATCCTCAACTTCCCTACATTTTTCCATAAGAACTTGGAAACGTTGAATTCCCAAGGGCAAGACCGAGTCTTGAATCTCGTACTTTAGTCCGTCTTGGAAACGATGACACATGAATGGTTCATCAATCTCTTCACGGAAAAACCTGAAGTGTCTCGATAGTGATTCAAACTTAGCAGCATATTCGCCCACGGTCTTGTTCCCCTGATTCAGTTTCAGGAAATCATCACCCAGCTTAGTCCTGGTAATCATCGGGTAGTATTTGTCTAAAAACTTCCTTTTGAATGATTCCCAGTTCACCTCCTCGTGAGCTGATCTCATCAACAATCTTGCACTCCTCCACCAGTACTCAGCATCCCCTAGTAGCATATAAGTGGCATAGTTGACCTTCAGTTCTGCCTGACAGTTAATCATTTCGAAGATCTTCTCCACTTCTTGGATCCATTGATCCGCTTTCTCTGAATTCTCATCCCCCTTAAACTTGGGAGGATTGTAA
>NC_021164.2:26600632-26601080 GCF_000331145.2 Cicer arietinum | reverse complement strand
CTTCCGCCATTCGATCGTCCCTATTAGCATTGGCTCCTGAAACGTCATTCCTTCTTGGCGGCATGGTTTTCCTATAAAACCATCATCAAGTAGAGTCTTAACACTACTTCAAATAATTCCAAAACTAGCTTCCGACCACATCAACACACAATAATTATTGCGGACCTGACAACTCAACCAACCTAAACCGACGCATGATCAGATAACAACTCTCAACTTACAGATAGACCTACAAAGAAAACCAAACCAAAGCTCTGATACCACAATGTAACACCCAGATTTTCAAAGCGAGGGTATATTTTTTTTTTCAAAAGAAATTAAAATAAAACAGAGAAATAAATAAGGAAATACCTTTGGATAAATAATTGAGTCATTATAATTTACAAGCAGCGGAAAAGTTTCTCAAAATATGAATCCAAAGTATTTACACATCAAAAAGTGGTACATG
>NC_021164.2:26583580-26600571 GCF_000331145.2 Cicer arietinum | reverse complement strand
ATCCAAAAGAAAGACATATGTTCCCTCTATGTCATCCTAATCTGATCATTCTACAAAAAACTATAGCTATACACCCTGAGTGATCTCCACGCGCCCCGTGAGATCCTCCTAACATAGCTCAAGTCAAGCATTCCCATCTACATTCCCGTTCGTAGGGTACGAACCAGTAGGATCGTCCTGGCTTTCATCTGAGGGCAAAGCTCAGATTTTCACAATAGTTGTAAAGGGTCACCAACCGAAATTAACAGTTAACACATAACATTTAAGTTTTAAATGCACAAAGTAACCTTTCAACTAAGCATGAACCTTAAAAGGGTTTTTATATGCTTAAAAGTTCATATAACACTTGCCAAATAAAAATGAAGTCAAAATAAAGTTCTCAATCCATCAAGTAATACATAACTGACCAAGACTTTGATAAATCAATTGAGCAATCTGTTATCTAACTCAAAATAAGAATTTCCACTGAGCCAATCGATTTCCAAATCGATTTCCTGAAGGTTTTTAGTGAAATTTGAACTCTAGGCTTAATTCAATCGATTGGGAAATCGATTGAATGAATAATTGAGCCTCTGACTTAATGCCAATCGATTCCAAATCGATTTTGTTAGTTTTGCTGAATTCCTAAATGGCCAAATCGATTTCTTAAGTGGTTTTGAAAAGCATATTATAAAATCGATTGGCAAATCGATTATGTCAAATTAGGGAAGTCCCTGTAACCCATCCAATCGATTGGGAAATCGATTTCCCTGCATACTCTTCCAAAAATACATAAACTAACACAATCACATTCATACACAATTCCACATCTTAACACTAGGCAATTCCCACACAATTACCACGGCAACTTGAGTCTCGAAATAGTTTACAATCAGTCAAACTTACACACAAAATCAATACATAACACTTAATCATAACTTGATTCAAACACGACTCGTGTGCCAAGCACCCTAATGCAATGCGTATATGCCAAAATGCATGGACTCGGAATTCCAAACCAAAACCCTCCTCGAAGGGCCGTAAATCATAATTGTACCGCCTATCGCAGGCCAAAGTACCAATTACCAAGGTGCCACCTATCACGGGTCTGCACGATTTACTAAAAAGCGTAAACCATAAACGTACTGCCTATCACGGGCCCGTATCGTTTACCAAGGTGCCACCTATCACGGGTCTGCACGATTTACTAAAAAGCGTAAACCATAAACGTACTGCCTATCACGGGCCCGTATCGTTTACCAAGGTGCCACCTATCACGGGTCTGCACGATTTACTAAAAAGCGTAAACCATAAACGTACTGCCTATCACGGGCCCGTATCGTTTACCAAGGTGCCACCTATCACGGGTCTGCACGATTTACTAAAAAGCGTAAACCATAAACGTACTGCCTATCACGGGCCCGTACCGTTTATCGAGGTGCCACCTATCACGGGTCTGCACGATTTACTAAAAAGCGTAAACCATAAACGTACTGCCTATCACGGGCCCGTATCGTTTACCAAGGTGCCACCTATCACGGGTCTGCACGATTTACTAAAAAGCGTAAACCATAAACGTACTGCATATCACGGGCCCGTATCGTTTACCGAGGTGCCACCTATCACGGGTCTGCACGATTTACTAAAAAGCGTAAACCATAAACGTACTGCCTATCACGGGCCCGTACCGTTTATCGAGGTGCCACCTATCACGGGTCTGCACGATTTACTAAAAAGCGTAAACCATAAACGTACTGCCTATCACGGGCCCGTACCGTTTATCGAGGTGCCACCTATCACGGGTCTGCACGATTTACTAAAAAGCGTAAACCATAAACGTACTGCCTATCACGGGCCCGTACCGTTTATCGAGGTGCCACCTATCACGGGTCTGCACGATTTACTAAAAAGCGTAAACCATAAACGTACTGCATATCACGGGCCCGTATCGTTTACCGAGGTGCCACCTATCACGGGTCTGCACGATTTACTAAAAAGCGTAAACCATAAACGTACTGCCTATCACGGGCCCGTACCGTTTATCGAGGTGCCACCTATCACGGGTCTGCACGATTTACAAAAAGCGAAAACCATAAACGTACTGCCTATCACGGGCCCGTATCGTTTACCGAGGTGCCACCTATCACGGGTCTGCACGGCTTAAGATGAAACGGGGAGGTTTGTGTTTGACGGTTTTGAAATCCCTAATACCGTTTTTCTTCGTTTTCGAAACAACGAGGAAGTATGAGGCTGAGAAATCCTTGTTTTCTTACCCACTAAGCCTTGGGTTTCTATTCTTGAACAAAAGGGAAACAAAGAAAGCAAAAAATGAATTAAAATGGAGGAAGGAGGAAGAAGTTTCGCGCGAGGCAGAGGAAGAAGATGGAAAATGTGGTTTTCTCTCCTTTCTCTTTCTTTCCTTTGTTTTTCTTTTCTTCCTTTTTCCTTTTCTCCTATTTCCCTTTTCTTTCTTCTTTTCCTTCCTTTTTCCTTTCCCTCCAAACATATATTCATTATATATATTAATTATAATTAACAAATATCTCAAAATATCTAGATATTTGTTAATTTACCATTTCACCCATAACGCATTAAATTCTTCGTAAAAGATTCACCGCAGTTAATTTAATTTATTCATCGACGAGTAATTCTAATCGGCATCAAAATATCTTTTTGATCATATAAACTCCAAAATATTAATAACTTAGGATATAAAGCCTCCGAGCCAATATCCAAAATACACAAAAATACATAAAGTATACTTTAAAATTATGGGTCTTACAATCACAATTATCAAAATATTACAATTAACGATCAAGCGTCGCAAAATTATAATTCAATTAAATTAGAAACCGATACCAAATTCTATCAAATAAATTTAACCGATCCTATTGAAATTCAATTTAAGTAATCAGAATATCAATATAATCAAATAAACAAGAATAGAATCATGAATTGTAACCTGAATCTCAAGGTGTTGATGAAACTCTAAACTCGTAGATTAATTTTATAAAATTAGCCTTCCATGAAATTAAAATAAAAAACTGTTTATTTCTTGTAGCAATCTGAATCCTAATATTTCTGTTTATAGAAAAGAAACAAAACTGTCAATATATAGTACTCGATATTGGGCTGGTTTAGGGTTTAAAAACAAGTGACCCGCTAATTAAAATTATTACAAAAGTCCAAATTAAGAAATCTGCAATTTAGGCCACGTAAAGTTCGGCATTAGGCTTTTATTCCATCACAAAAGTTGTAGCTCTTATGTTTAGCTTTCCAACGCCTGCTCGTATGCACCAATCGGATATCCAGAGCTCATGTTATGGCCTACAGAGCGAGCAAGAGTCAAAATGTAAATAATAAAATTAAAATGCAAATAATAAAATTATAAATTCAATTTCAACCCAAAGTTTTGAAACAAGTTAAAAATATTATTCTAAGCTATAAAGAGCTTTTAAAATATCAAACAAAAAAACTAGAAACATGTGTCCAAATGCTATGATCAGTGGCCCTCTACTATTATTGTGGATCGGGCTTACATCCTAGGTTCTTAGAGTTTTGATTAGTGCTGGAATTGCAACGACGTCGAAGACGTGACATAGCGATGATTTTGAATTGGTAATCGAAAGCAGTGATGCTTGATGTCACTCGTGGATCCTTAGTACCCAGTCACCCTCAGAAAGATTAATTAGGTTTTATTTAAGAATTTTATTTATTCTCCCTTCCTTATTGCAATGTTGTTGTGGCAATGAAATTTATGTATTTGAAACAATTTCAATTTTTTTTAGTCAATGTAAATAGTTCGGTTGTAAGTAAGTATGTTGTGTCGAAACCATTTTATATAATGAAACATGGATTGTCATCGTCACTTTTAGAAAAGAATTTTACAATTACATATTTTACTCTGATTTAAATTACAGTACGATTATGAATATTTTATCTAAAAATATTTAGTTGTTTTAAAAAAAAATTATATTCTTACTTTAAAAATTGGGGTGTTACAAAAATACAACAATTTTTCAAAAACCATTTTTGCTTATATTTCATTATAGAGTGAGTATACTTTAAGATATCATTTTTACTTATATTTCATTATATAGTGAGTATATATGTTGTACATTACAAAAAAAAAATTATTGTGTCAGGTTGTAGTTTTTACTTTTTTAAAGAACTTATTGAAATGTTTCTGAACTTTGTTATTTTAATACACATTGTTAGTAGTTTTACCTTCTCTAAGAGTTACTTTGGAATATTGATGACTCATCATCATATGTATATTTTTTATTGTTTTTAGTCTTATTTATCTTTTATGCATTAGTTAATTTAAGTAGTTATTTGATATATTTTGATGATTTTAGGTATTTGATTTAATGAAATGTTTATGTTCTTATTTCCTTGATTAAGTAAAGATATTTCGTAGTTTTGCATTGTTTCTTTGTTTTATTGCAGTGCTGAATTTAGGTGAGAAATCAACATGACATATGTGGAGTATTTCAATCATATTTGGAGATATTCAATTGGAGTCAAATCAAGTGCAAATAAAATCTAAGATCCATAGCTACAACTTTCGTGAAGACACCAAAACCAAATTCAGACTCGAAAGAGGGGGAAAATTCAGTATAAGTTAGACAGTAGATGTTGTGCGCCTAAATCGCAAAAACCTGCGCCTGGGGTGCATTTCGGTCTTCCTGACCCTGTCCACTTGCGATTGAAGCGCAAATTCCGCGCCTGTGGCGCGTGGCACGCGGCTAAATGTTTGAAAACGAGTTTTTTTTCTTCTCACTTTCTAGGCATCTTTTTGACTATTTGGAAGTTGAGAGACTTGTGCCCTAGCATAGAAACTCAAAGATGACCGTTTCTAACGCCATTGGATCAGTTTTATCAAGAATCATTCATGAATCTTTGTTGTAATTCTTCTCTAATCTCTATCTTTTCTATCCCTGTCATGAGTAACTAAACTCTATTTGTTAGGGATGAGCGTAACAAGATGAAACCCTTATTTTTCTGATTTTATTTCTAATTATATGAAAGAGTTTATTGAATTATTTTTCTCATCTTTGTGCTTAATGCTTTTTATTGCTTGATCAACATTAAAATGTTCTACAATTCGTATTTTGAAACGGAAGTGGACTTTACGAATGCTTGAGATGAGAAATTTAAGAATTTGTAGTCTAGGGATAGATGCAGGTCATGAAACCAATTAAATTAGTTGCAAAGGAAATAGTTTAACAAGAGAATTATTGTATGGTAACGCTTGATTCTAATTTTAAATCCTCTAAAAAATTAGAGGTTACTTTGGAATTAAAGGTTCTGTCACTAAGACATTAGGACAAGAATAATAAAGAGAATTCGGTAATAATTCATTCAATAAAGGAATTCAGTAACTAGGATCAAATTAGACACCAAGGTTGGATTCGAAGTGAAACTCATCCCTGACATTTTTCTTATTATAAAGGATCAATTTTATTACTGTTGTTAATTTCAATTAATTCGAAAAAAATTTGTTCAATTTTAGTAATTAAATACAACTCGATAGTAATACACAATCCTTGAGTTCGACACTCGGTACTATCGTTTTATTATTATGTGTAACGATTCAGTACACTTACTGAAACGCTATCAAGTTTTTGGCATTGTTTCAAGGGATTGCCATCTTACTATTGAGTTATAATTTAGCTACTTAATTTAAATTTTTTGCTCTGCAATAAATTTTTGCCTTAATTGCAGTTTTGGTCCCCCTATTTTAGCTAAATTGCGAAAGTAGTCCCCCCATTTTGTTTCTCTCCAGTTTTGGTCCCCCAAACATAATTTTGATCCAAAATTTGATGAAATTTCATTTTTTTAAAGCCGTACTACACCATTTATGATCATATATTTCAGGTACAATTGTTGCAAATGAGATCTTGAGACATGATGTGACTTAAATAAATGCAAAAAAAATGAAATTTCATGAAGTTTTGGATCAAAATTCTGCTTAGGGGACCAAAACTAGAGAGAAAGAAAATAGAGGGACTACTTTCGCAATTCAGCTAAAATAGGGGGACCAAAACTGTAATTAAGCCTAAATTTTTTTTCTTATTTTATTTTTTATTTCGAAAAAAAAACAGTTTTCTTTTGTTTTCTATTTTTATTTGTTGAGCCTACTAATGTCGTGTGCTAGTGGTTTTTCTCTTCTTTGTTTGAGATAACTAGTCGCAGTAGAGCATGGAAGATTGTAATAACGATATTCTACTACAATTATATAAAGAGTGCGATACTTGTCTTATATCTGCTATATTACGCATAATTGAGGGACAAATCTTGAGAGATGCATTTTTAAAATATAACCCTCAAATTGGGCCTCTTAGGTGTGACTTTTGCAGAGGGATACATAGGAATGGAACTTGTCCTTATTAATATGTAACACCACCAGAATATGAAGATCTATTGGTCATAGAAGCAGATGACGACGAGTGTTATATTAAAAAGATCAATTGGGAACAAATTCTACCTCCAAAAATACTACCCAAAGAATTAGATGACACAAACTTTCACATCAAAGACGTTTTGCTTGAATTCATGAAGAATAACATGGTTTCAATTGAACGATTTGAAAGTCAATGTGAGAGGTTATTTGAGCAAGTGGTTGAGTTTGAGAAAATGGAGGAGAAGTTGAAGATTAAAGATGACTTCATTGTTGTGGTAGAAGAAGATAAGCAAGAGAAGAACACGAACGAGGAAAAGAAAAAAGAAGAGATTGATGAAGTTCGAGAATCAAGATTTGTCTTGTTCATCAATGTCTAATTGAAAATGGCATGGAAGCAACATCGTTTACTTCACAAGTTCATGGAATTTCTACCAAACAAAAAGAAGAAGGATGATGTGTTCTTCCTGTCATATATGCCACCTTGACAATAGTTGAGACGTCAAGCTAATGACTATAAAGAAGTGCTTCGTGGGAGGCAACCCACAGGTAGAGGTAACTTTTATTTTTGCAATCTTATTTTTTATTTGAATTTATTTCTTTTTAATTGTGTGTAAATGTGCACTATGATGAAAAAAATTTAACAACTTGAAGCTAGGCTTAAGCTATTTGTTTGGGACTTTGAAATTTAAATTATATTTATTTGCTCATATCATTGCTCAATTCGACAAGTTCACTAATGCATACATTGTTGATTACTCATTGGTTGTGGAAGTCTTGACATTCTAAAAATATAAATATTACATTGACATGTTTGACATCATTTAGATAGTACATACTCTCTCTTATTATCCTAGTTGTGAGCTTTTGGGCCTAAACACTTTAATTATTTGTTGTGTGTTGTGAGCTCCAGGCATGTGTTATCCTAGCTGTGAGCTCCAAACATGTGTTATCCCTTCAGAACTTGCGTTAATTCTGACTTGCATCACTTGTAATTTATGCATACATTGAGGCAATTTTATTTGGCCGTTTGAGCCTTTTTAACTAACCTATGCAAATTTTATCCTTTGCTAGCCCCTTTGAACCTTGCCCTTTCTTTCAATTACTAGCCACATTACAAGCCAAAGATCTGACTTTAATTCAATAACCTTACTTGGAGTTAGGTAGGAAAACTTTTGTCTCGTCTTGGTAAACTTTTAAGTTTGGGGTTGCTCATGGGATATCAACTTTTGAAGTTTTGGGTGGTGATTCTCATAAATAAAATTAAATATCAAATAAAAAAAATCAAACCTAAAACAAAAACAAAAAGAAGAAGAAAAAAATATTAGTTTGTGTACTTTGATAAATAACATCTTTTTGGTTCTTTTGTCAATGTTTGAGAATCTCTACGATGAAAATGTCAAGAAAAAAACAATGGTAGAATAATTTGAAAATGTGTACCTAACTCCAAGTAGTAAAGCCTACTATCCCAAAATATTCTATCCTTACCTAAGCCACATTACAACCCGAAAGTCCTCACAAAATGTATGTGTTTGTTGCATTGTGATTGTTAAATATAATTTTTTTCAAGCCTATGGTAGCGTGATGCATGTTCTAGGATTTGAATGATAAATTCCTAACCCTTGCTAAACACTTGAGAGAAAGTTTGGTGATATTGTGTCAAGAGAGAGTTGAACTTGATAAATGAATGCTAATGTGTACAAATTGTGTTTTTTTTTTTTTTTGTAAGCAACCATGGAGCATGATGAATATTTTGTAGTAGTTGGAACTTTGAGAATTTAGTTTGATTTGATTTGATAAATTGAGTTTAAGTTTGTTTTTAACTGTACCAAATCTGAAATTAATTGTTGCTTGGGGACAAACAATAGATTAAGTTTGAGGTTGTGATGACTCTTCATCATATGCATAGTTTTCATTGTTTTTAGTTTTATTTATCTTTTATTCATTAGTTAATTTAAGCATTTATTTGATATATTTTATTGATTTTAGTTATTTGATTTAATGAAATGTTTATGTTCTTATTTCCTTGATTAAGTAGAGATTTTTCGTAGTTTTGCGTTGTTTCTGTGTTTTAGTGCAGTGCTGAATTTAGGTGAGAAATCAACATGACATATGTGAATTATTTCAGTCATATTTGGAGTTGTAGATGTCCAATTGGAGTCAAACCAAGTGAAAATGAAAGCTACGATCCATAGCTACAACTTTCATGAAGACACCAGAACAACATTTAGACTCGGAAGAGGAGCAAAATGCAGTGCACACCAGAAAACAAACGTTGTGCGCTTGAAGCACAAAAACCTCCACCTGGGACGCATTTCGGCCTTCCTGACTCTGTCCATTTGCGCCTGAAGCGCAAATTTCGTGCCTCGGGCGCGTGGCACGCAGCTGAATGTTTAAAAACACATGTTTTTTGTCCTTCCTTTCTAAGCATCTTTTTTACTATTGGGAAGTTGGGCGACTTGTGCCTTGGCATAGAAACTCAAAAACGGTCGTTTCTAACACCATTGGAGCAGTTTTATCAAGAACCATTCATGAATCTTTTTTGTAATTCTTCTCTAATCTCTATATTTTCTATCTCTGTCATGAGTAATTAAACCCTATTTGTTAGGGATGAGTGTAACAAGATGAAACTCTTATTTTTCTGATTTGATTTCAAGTTATATGAATGAGTTTATTGAATTATTTTTCTCATCTATATGCTTAATGTTTTTATTGCTTGATCATAATTATAATGTTCTACGATTCATATTTGAAATGGAAATGGACTTTACGAATGCTTGAGATGAGAAATTTATGAATTTGTAGTCTAGGGATAGATGCAGGACATGAAACCAATTAAATTAGTTGCAAAGGCAATAGTTTAACAAGAGGATTATTGTATGGTAAGGCTTAATTCTAATTTTAAATCCACTAAGAAATTATGGGTTACTTTGGAACTAAAGGTTTTGTCACTAAGACAATAGGGGAAGAATAATAAAGAGAATTCGGTAATAATTCGATAAAGTAATTCAGTAACTAGGATCAAATTAGACACTAAGGATATATTCAAAGTGAACAAAGTGGTATCATAACTTTGTTGGTTTGATTTGTAAATTTAAATGGAGGATGAAAACAAAGGTTTAAATATGATTAAGCTCAACTCTTCTAATTACACACTTTGGAAGACTCTCATGGAAGACATGTTATACAGTAACAGATTTGTATGATCCTATTGAGGGTGATATTGCTAAATCCAGAAATAAATCTGACGCTGACTGGAAGAAGATGAATAGACAAGCAGTGCCCTTGATCAGACAATTGTTGGATCTGAGTGTATATCCACATGTTGAAACTGAAATAGATACGAACAAGATCTCAGAGAAATTAAAAGAGTTGTATGAATGAAAAAAATGTGCAACATAAAGCATTCTTGATTCGAAAGTTGGTGAATATGAAATTCAAATATGAGGATTCAATGGTAGAGCATATGAGTATTTTTCAGAATACAGTGTATCAGTTGATAACAACATATATTTAATTAGATGATGAGTTGCAAGCGTTGTTATTGTTGAGTTCCTTGTTTGATAATTGAGAAGTCCTTGTTGTGACGTTGACAAATTCAGCTCCAAGTGGAAAGTTGAAAATATCAACAGTTAAAGAGAGCATGTTGAATGCAGAAGCTCGAAGAAAGGAACGTGGTTTGATTGGTTCTTCCTCAAAGTAAAAAGCACTACTTACAAAGTCATAGAGGAGAAGTCAATCCAGACACTTCTGTAGATGCGACAACTCTAAATATCGTAGCAAGTCAAGAAGCAAGTCGAGGACTAGAAAAGAAGTGATACGCTATAATTATGGCAAAGCAGGTCACATAAAAATAAATTGCAGGTTTCTTAAGAGATATCAATCAAGGGAAAAAGATGAAGACAAAGAGAAGAAAAATGCTAAAGATACAACAATAGTTGCATTTGTTAATGATGTATATATTGTTTGTAATGATAATTCCACAAACCTTGCATGTTAGGACTCAACTTGGATTATTGATTTGAGTGTCTCATATCATGTTACTCCTAGGCATGCATTATTCTCATCTAACAGTGTTGGTGATTTTGGCACGGTAAAAATGGGAGATGAAGGAGTATGTAAAATTATCGGTATGGGAGATGTTTGGATTGACACTAAGATTGGTTGCAAGTTTCAACTGAAGAATGTTAGACATGTTCCTAATATTCGTCTCAATTAGATTTCGGTGAAAACCTTGGATATTGAGGGTTATCACACTTTGTTGGTAGTGGTACATGTAAAATCACCAAAGTGTCTCTAGTGGTTGCAAAGGAGCAAAGTTTCACTTCTCTCTATAGGATGCCTACAAAGCTATGCAAAAAAGAAGGGAATGCAATTAAAGACATCTCTTTTGATTTATGGCATATGAGCCTTGGTCACTTGAGTGAGAAAAGACTCAACATACTTGCAGAGAAAGTTTTTCTTCCTATGAAAGGTACGTCTCTAAAAACTTGCACTCATTGTTTTGCTGGAAAACAACATAGAGTTTCTTTTCATTATATTGGTCCTTTTAGGAGACAAAATATTCTTGATTTAGTTCATATTGATGTTTGTTTGATGGATAGTAAATCTCTTGGTGGTGCATCATATTTTGTTACTTTTATTGACGACCATTCTAGAAAAGTGTGGGCTTTTCCTTTGAAATCTACAGACCATGTACATAGAGTCTTCAAGCATTTTCATGCAAGTGTTGAAAGATAAAAGGGAAGGAAATTGAAATGTTTTCGATCAAATAATAGTGGTGAATACAGAGGTCTGTTTGAAGAGTATTATAAAAAACATGGGTCGGGCTTGAGAAAATAGTTCCAGAGACACCACAACATAATCGTGTTCCAAGGAGAATGAATCGTACGATTAATGACAGAATCAGATGTGTGCTTTCTCATGCAAAATTATCGAAATCCTTTTGGGGTGAAGCAAGAAAAACTGTAGTGGATTTGATCAATATTTTTCTTTCTATTCCACTTGATGGTGATGTTCCAAATAGAGTGTGAACAGAGAAAGATGTCTCTTATCGTCATTTGAGAGTGTTTGGTTGCAAATTTTTTGTTCATGTTCCAAGATATGAGAGGTAGAAGCTTGATAGTAAATCCAAATAGTGTTTATTCATCGGTTATGGTGGTGAAGAATTTGGTTATAAATTATGGGATTCGGTTGATAAGAAAATTATTCGAAGTCGAGATGTAATATTTCTTGAAGACCATACTATTGAAGATTTTGATAAAGCTGAGAAACATAAATCTTCTAGAAGTTACATTGACGTTGCACCTAAGCCCCCTATAGAAACTTTTGTTAATATGGGAGATCTACAGGTAGATGATGAAAATGCAACTGATGATCGTGTACCTCACCTTGATGAACAGGTTCCAACTGAGCCGCCAGTTGAGTTTGAGTTGATAAGATCTACTAGAGAACGTCAATCTTCTCAAAGATACCATCCACATGAGTATAAGATGATCACTGATAGTACAGAGTCAGAGTACTACCAAGAGGCTATTACAAATGTTGATAAAGAAAAGTCGTTAAAGGCCATGCAAGAAAAGACTTAAGAACAAATGGGTATACAAGATAAAGGCAAAAGAGAATGGTTATCAACCAAGATACAAAGCAAGATTCGTTGTGAAAGGTTTTAATCAAAGAAAATGTATTGACTTTGAAGAAATTGTTTCACATGTGGTGAAGATGTCCTCAATCCGAGTTGTGCTTGGGTTAACAGCTAGTTTTAATTTAGAAGTTGAACAACTTGATGTGAAAATTGCATTCCTTCATGGTGATTTAGAGGAAGAGGTCTATATGGAGAAACTAGACAGTTTCAAAGTCAAAGGTACATAGCAACTTGTGTGTAAATTGAAGAAAATTTTGTATGGGATCAAGCAAGTACCTCGACAATGGTACAAGAAATTTGATTCTTTCATGGAGAAATATGGATACAATAAAACTACTTCTGATAATTGGTGTGTTTGTCAAGAAATTCTTTGATGGTGATTATATTATTCTCTTGTTATATGTGGATGACATGTTGATTGTTGGTCATGACACTAAGAAGATTCAATCTCTAAAGAGAGATTTGAATAAGTCTTTTTCCATGAAAGACTTGGGTCCTGCAAAGCAAATTTTAGGCATGAGAGTTACTCGTGATAGGAAGATTAATAAATTATGGTCGTCTCAACACAATTACATTTAGAAGGTGTTAAAAAGGTTTAACATGAGCAATTGCAAATCTGATAGTACTTCACTTGCTACTCATTTCAAATTAAATTATGACAAACGTCCTACAAGTGAGAAAGACAAATAAGAGATGAAGAAGGTTCCTTATGCATTCATAATAGGTAGTTTGATGTATGTTATGGTATGCACAAGATCATTGGCAAGTAGTGAAGTGGATTCTTAGATACCTCAAAGGCACTTTCAAAATGTGTTTATGCTATGGGTGAACATGTGTTGGATGGCTACACATATGCATATATGGCAGGTGATCTTGATTCTAGAAAATCTACTTCTAGTTATATGATGATGTTTATAGGGGGAGTTGTGTCTTGACAATCAAGGTTACAAAAGTGTGTTGTTTTATCTGCTATTGAAGCTGAGTACATTGCAGCAACTTAAGCTTCCAAAGAAATCTTGTGGATGAAGAAATTCCTACATGAGTTAGGCCTAAAGCAAGACAAGTTTGTGTTATTCTATGACTGTCAGAGTGCGAGCCATCTCGGCAAGAATCTGACTTTTCATGCAAAGTCTAAACATATTGAGGTGTGGTATCATTGGGTACGAGATGCACAGGAAATGAAGTCGTTTTCAATTGAAAAGATTCATAACGATGAGAATGATTCAGATATGATGACGAATGTATTTCTTGTGTCAAAGATGATATGCTCTAGAAAGAAGGCTAACATGGTTGAGCAATACCATCTCGCTTGAGTCGTGAGGGAGAGATTTGTTGGATGGGTTCATTTACCAAGGGGAACCCACCATTTTTATTATTATTATTATTATTATTATTATTATTATTATTATTATTATTATTATTATTATTATTGGAACAAAAATAAGGGATTTTGAAATCCCTGAGAAAATAAAGGAAAATAGGAGCTGCACGACAAAAGGAAACGAAAAGTTAGTGAAGACAACAATAACAAAAAAGAAATGAGAAGGAAAAAACTTGGTTGTGGTTGTAATGATTTGTAACAAACTTATTATGTTTGATCTACAATTTTAGTATGTAATTTTTACTACTAAGTTTGTTATTTTAATATATAGTGTTAGTGGTAGTTTTACTTTCTTTGAGAGTTACTTTGGAATACTCACTTTAGTGGAATGTTGTTTGTTATTATTTGTTTGGTTTCCACCTCTTTTTGTGATAGCTATTGTTGATTGATGTTTCCTAGTGTTACTAGGAAGACTCTAGTGTATCCATTAATTATTATCGTAGAAGTTTTTACTAGATTAGGTCTCGTAGTTTTTATTCTCCCAATTTGAAGGAAGTTTTCCACGTTAAAAATTTGTGTTTGTTTATATTTAATTTTTTACTAATTATTGTTGTTATGTGCAATTGTATTCGTTTTATTTGGTCATTTATCTATACACGTGGAGAAAAAATATTTTACATTATTGATATACTTATCTCTAATCTTTTCCAATAACATAAAATTCTTTCATTTTTTTTTCTTAAAATTTTTTCTCTCTTACTTTTGATTAGTGATAGTTTTGTTTAATTCTTTATTTTATTTTTCTCAATAGCTTTTTTTTCAAATATTTAATCGTGTTTCATTGTGAAAAAAAAAAAGGGAGTTTCTGAAGCACTTTAAACTAGATTTATTTTTTTTCATACTAACATAGGGTTTTTGATATAAATATCCTTTTTTTTTAATTTTAATACCAGATTGCCCCCACTTCCAAAAAATAATACCAAAATACCCTACTTTTTAGCCTCAGTTGCAGATCTAACCTGAGGATGCGACCTCTTGAAGAAAAAAAATTTCAACCTCAATAGATGGTCGCATCCTGGGGATGCGACCTCCTACTAGCTTCTATTTTTTTTGTTGTTGTTGAATTTAGTTATTGGATATATTATATTTATTATTATTAAATATTTTAAAAATAATTATAATATTAAAAAATACAAAATATTATTATAAATAATAAAAATAATTAATTTAATAATATTATATAACTTTTAATAATTATTATAACAATAAAAATAATAATAATAATAATTTTAATAATAATAATAAATTCTATTAATAAAATAAAAATACTTTTATTATTTAATATATTCAATAATGTATTTTAATATTATATATTCTTTGGTTGTTGAATTTTGTTATTGGGTATATTATATTTATTATTATTAAATATTTTAAAAATAATTATAATATTAAAAAATACAAAATATTATTATAAATAATAAAAATAATTAATTTAATAATATTATATAACTTTTAATAATTATTATAATAATAAAAAGAATAATAATAATAATTTTAATAATAATAATAATAAAAATAAAATTCTATTAATAAAATAAAATAAAAATAAATTAAATTAAAAGAAAAAATACATTAAAAAAAAAAGATACTACGAATAAAAAAAATACATCAAATAAAAATTAATTATTTTCATCTAAATGACTTCCAGTTCCACATCTACGTTATCGTCGAACTCGTCTAGCCCTTTGAACAATTTGAGGTTGTTGTGGTTGATCCTCGTTGTAATCTGTTTGTGGATTAGAACCATTGTCACCTGCTTCCGTATAATTTTGAGTTTCGACATTATACATAGAATCAAAAGCCGCATAAGCCGACTCAGGAGTTGTGCAATGAGTACCAAACAAATTATAGAAAATTCCGCTCTCGATCGGATTAATGGGAGTGGGTATTGTTGGCACTGAAGGAACGTAGTATTGAGTCGGTATATCTGCAGCTTCATGAAAATGTTGTTGTAACACCCCGTTTTTCATAGCGAGGGTATATATTTTTTTTTTCAAAAGTAATTAAAATCGAACAAAGAATTAAATCAGGAAATGCCTTTGGATAAATAATTGAGTCATTATAATTTACAAGCAGCGGAAAAGTTTCTCCAATTTCAAATCCAAAACATTTACACAACATAAGATGGTACATGGAACCCATTCAAAGATGATGTCAAACTGATAATATTAGTAAAAGTACAGTTTTCCAAACTAAAAATACTCCAAACCCAAAAGAAGGACCCCTAGTCCCTATACATCATCCTAATTTGATCATCCTACCAAAAAGCTATACACCCTGAGTAATCTCCACGCGCCCCGTGAGATCCTCCTAACGTAACTGCAGTCAAGCGTTCCCATCTCCATTCCCGTCCGTAGGGTACGAACCGGTAGGACCGTCCTAACTCTCATCTGAGGGCAAAGCCCAGATTTCCACAATAATTGTAAAGGGTCACCAACCAGAAAATAACAGTTAACACATAGCAATTCAGTTACCATGGTGTCACCTATCACGGGTCAACACGATTTACTAAAAGAAAAAGCGGGAATCGTAAATGTACCACCTATCACGGGTCAGTACAGTTACCATGGTGTCACCTATCACGGGTCAACACGATTTACTAAAAGAAAAAGCGGGAATCGTAAATGTACCACCTATCACGGGTCAGTACAGTTTACCGAGGTGTCACCTATCACGGGTCAACACGATTTACTAAAAGAAAAAGCGGGAATCGTAAATGTACCACCTATCACGGGTCAGTACAGTTTACCGAGGTGTCACCTATCACGGGTCAACACGATTTACTAAAAGAAAAAGCGGGAATCGTAAATGTACCACCTATCACGGGTCAGTACAGTTTACCGAGGTGTCACCTATCACGGGTCAACACGATTTACTAAAAGAAAAAGCGGGAATCGTAAATGTACCACCTATCACGGGTCAGTACAGTTACCATGGTGTCACCTATCACGGGTCAACACGATTTACTAAAAGAAAAAGCGGGAATCGTAAATGTACCACCTATCACGGGTCAGTACAGTTACCATGGTGTCACCTATCACGGGTCAACTCGATTTTCTAAATAGTAACTCGTAAACGTACCACCTATCACGGGTCAGTACCGTTTACCGAGGTGTCACCTATCACGGGTCAACACGATTTACTAAAAGAAAAAGCGGGAATCGTAAATGTACCACCTATCACGGGTCAGTACAGTTACCATGGTGTCACCTATCACGGGTCAACACGATTTACTAAAAGAAAAAGCGTGAATCGTAAACGTACCGCCTATCACAGACCAGTATTGTTTACCGAGGTGCCACCTATCACGGGTCAGCACGATTTACTAAAATGCGTAAATCATAAACGTACCACCTATCACGGGTCAGTACAGTTTACCGAGGTGTCACCTATCACGGGTCAACACGATTTACTAAAAGAAAAAGCGGGAATCGTAAACGTACCGCCTATCACAGACCAGTACTGTTTACCGAGGTGCCACCTATCACGGGTCAGCACAATTCACCAAAAACGTAAATCGTAAACGTACCACCTATCACGGGTCAATACAGTTTACCAAGGGGTCACCTATCACGGGTCAACAC
>NC_021164.2:26578202-26583284 GCF_000331145.2 Cicer arietinum | reverse complement strand
TTAAGCAAACAGACATATTAAGAGATTCCCCATTCTTAATATACTTTTGACTTAAACGATTTTCACGCAAAACATTCCGTAAACAAGTCATTAAGAGATTCCCCATTCTTAATACTCATTTACCGAAACGATTTTCAAAACGCTAGTTAAGTAACTGGGACATTAAGAGATTCCACATTCTCAACGCCCAGTTGACTTAAACCTTTTCCTCAAATGCACATTAAGTAAACCGAGGTATTAAAAGATTCCCCATTTTTAATACTCGTTTAACTCTAATGGTTTTCAAATTCCACGGAAACAAACTCAAACATACTCTCACATTCAAACCATAATTCACAACAACCACACCAATTAACAAACATCAAGTATGGACACGCCAAATACAACGAACACAAATCAAAGCAACATAACACCCAGATACATCAAATTTCATTTATTCATAATCATACACAATGACTTCAAATTCATTTACCACGAAACATTCATCAATATAAACAAAACCTAACTCTAAGGTTTTACCCATAACGCACTAGTTTCGTTTTTCCCCAAATCGATACATTAAACCCTAACAAATTCCTTCCCACACAACCACAGATAATTCCCTAATGCAAACTAGAAGTTTGGAAGGAGCCCTTACCTCAGTGTTAGCTTTAACGTGCGTTTCCGGTACCGCGAGTAATTCCAGTAAAATCCCCGCTCGCAACGCCGCTTCCAAATTAGTTCACTAGCACCGTAGTGTGGTGGTGAGCAACTTTCCCTTCTATCTCTTCGAGAAATGAGGTTTGGATCTAGAAGAAACGGAGGGGTTTGTGTTTGGATCTCAAAAACCGTTTTTCTTCGTTTTCGAATCAAAGAGGAAGAGTGGATACATTAAATTAAAAGAAATATACATTAAAAAAAAGAAAAAATACTACAAATAAAAAATTACATCAAAGAAAATTAATTATTGTCATCTAAATGACCTCCAGTTCCACATTTATGCGGTCGTCGAACTCGTCTAGCCCTTTGAACAACTTGAGGTTGTTGTGGTTGATCCTCGTTGTAATCTGTTTGTGGATTAGAACCACTACCACCTGCTTCCGTATAATTTTGAGTTTCGACATTATACATAGAATCAAAAGCCGCAAAAGCCGACTCAGGAGTTGTGCAATGAGTACCAAACAAATTATAGAAAATTCCGCTCTCGGTCGGATTAATGGGAGAGGGTATTGTTGGCACTGGCACTGAAGGAACGTAGTATTGAGTCGGTATATCTGCAGCTTCATGAAAATGTTGTGGTGATGAGAAAGACGGTGTTTGGTGCATGATATTTTGTTGTGGGATTGATTGAGGCATAGAGTGAACATCAGGATATGTTGAAGGTTGCAAACGTGGATCGCGCATGTATCTTTCCACAGATATGTATAATTTAGTGTGATGCGTGAACCAATTCATATATTCGTTAGTGTGGCGTAAAACACCTTCGACGTACTGACCTTGCAATATGTAATTCTGACGTTCATTCCAATGTTGAATCTCATCTTTCCAAACCACACTCCAATTATCATCAATGCCACGTCTCATGTCGATCTCATGGTAGAGCGTCATATCTTCTGGAGGTTGCGGAATTTGTTGATGAAAGCCGAACTGAAGCGCGACTCTATCTGCATGATGTTTTTCGACGATATGATAGCAGTGCAGATAGGTACATGCAGTCCAAGTGTTGATCTCTTGTTCGGGTACCTCGTGTTGGAATCCGAGATACGGTATCCAACGAAACTAGATGTTAAAAGAACAGGCTAAAGTAAATATTAAGAGATATAAAAAAATTTAAAAGTGCAACTATATGAGAATGAATATATTACTTCTTGAACCATCATATGATTGATTGTATTCTAGTATCCTTCTATATCGTTGTCAGGAACTTTACTGAAATTTAAACCCCCAGAATTAAATCTATCGAATATATAAAAAATAAAAAAATAATAAAATTAGTAATACGAATATGGTAAATAATAAGTTTTAAAAAATAAAAATATATAAAAATTATGTGCAATAGTTACCTTTGTGCAAGTGGAAATATCCATGCACTGGGTGCATCTGGAGCAACACAACTCAAACGATACCATGCCCAGTTTTGCAACAACAATGCACATCCTTCCATCGACATTACGTCGGGTTTCGTAGCAAGGCATAATTCTCTATAGAGTGTTTCTAAAACTGCCGAACCCCAACTATAGTGAGATACTTTATTTAAATCGCACAAGATTGAAAGATATTTTAAATGTACACGATTATTGGATTTGTTTGGCATCAACAATCCTCCAATCATACGTAATATATATGCTCGACATGATGCTTGTTTTTCTACTTCGGATGCGTTTTCATCAACATTATCAAAAGTATCTTTGAGCCATTTTAATTTAATAGAATTACCTTTTGTTGCTCCCTCAGGTGGGATAATGTAAGACCCATAATTTTAAAGTGTATTTTGTGTATTTTGGATTTTGGCTCGGAGACTTTTTAGCCAAAGATAATAATATTTTGGAGTTTATATGATCAAAAAGATATTTTGATGCCGATTAGAATTACACGTCGATAAATAAATTAAACTAACTGCGGTGAATCTTTTACGAGGAATTTAATGGGTTACGGGTGAAATGGTAATTTTAATAAATATATAGATATTTGTTAAGTTACAATTAATATATATATATATATATATAGATACATACATATATATATCAATTTGTTTGGAAAGAAAAGGAAAAGAAAAGAAAAGGATATAAAAAGGAAAGAAGGAAAAAGGAAGAAAGGAAAAAGAAAGGAAAGAAAAAGAAAGGAAAGAATAAGCAAAACTCCTTCTCCTTCCTCTGTCACGCGAAGCTTCTCCCTCATTCGCCTCCATTTTCGTTTTTCTTTGCTTCCTTTCTTCAAGAAAAGAAACCCAAGGTTGGGTGGGTGATAGAACAAGGATTTCTCAACTCCACTCTTCCTCTTTGATTCGAAAACGAAGAAAAACGGTATTAGGGATTCAAACACAAACCTCCCCGTTTCACCTAGACCTAAACGTTGTTTCAAGAAGTGATAGAAGGGAAGGTTGCTCACCTCCGTGCTACGGTGCTAGTGGACCAATTTTGGAAGCGGCGTTGCGAGCGGAAAATTTACCGGATTTACTCACGGTGCCGTAATCGCACGTTAGAGCTAACGCGAAGGTAAGGGCTCCTTCCAAACTTTTAGTTTGCATCTAGGGCCTTATCTGTGGTTGTGTGGAAACGAATTTTGTTAGGATTGGAGTATTGTTTTGGGAAAAATGAATTTACCTCACGTATGTAAGATTTTGAGTAAATGAAACTTGTGTGTTTTGAGTAGTGGATTGTGTCGATTTGTGTTCGTTGTTTTTGACATGCTCTTAATTGATATTGATGAAATTTGATATGTGTATGGTTGGATTTGTGAATAAATGAATTGATATGTTTTGATGTGAGAATTTGTTGAGTTTGTGTTGTGTGAAATTTGAAAACCATTAAGTTAAATGAGTATTAAGAATGGGGAATCTCTTAATGTCTCGTTTACTTAATGTGCGTTTGTTTGTGAAAAATCGTTTAAGTTAACTGGGCGTTAAGAATGGGGAATCTCTTAATGTCTCGGTTACTTAACATTTTGTTTTGAAAACCGTTTAAGTAAACTGGGCGTTAAGAATGGGGAATCTCTTAATGTCTCGGTTACTTAATATTTGTTTTTGAAAATCGTTTAAGTTAACTGGGCGTTAAGAATGGGGAATCTCTTAATGTCTCGGTTACTTAATATTTGTTTTTGAAAATCGTTTAAGTTAACTGGGCGTTAAGAATGGGGAATCTCTTAATGTCTCGGTTACTTAATATTTTGTTTTAAAGAAAAATCGTTTAAGTTAACTGGGCGTTAAGAATGGGGAATCTCTTAATGTCTCGGTTACTTAATATTTTGTTTTAAAGAAAAATCGTTTAAGTTAACTGGGCGTTAAGAATAGTACAAATACATGCAGACATGGATGTTTATGCATTTTAAGGTTTGGATGTGTGTGCTGTGTGCGTATTCTTCAGCTCGAGTGAATTAAGTCAAATGACAAAAGAAAGACATGAAGTCAATATTTATCCAAGCTATTTAACATTCATAGGCTAAAATTATTTAATATCTAGGTTCCCTTCAAATTCAGTAGGACATTTGGCAGGCTATTTCTGTGTCATCAGTGTTAAGTTCACTCGGTAGAGGCTATTTCTAGTTTGAAGAAAATCAATGTGAAAATTTCTCATTCATGAAGCATTTTCCTCCTTGTATGCCATATGACCATGGCCTACATAACGAGCTACAACAATACATTCCAAAATCTTTGAAATTATAATTACCACGAAAAATATCCAACTTGACTGTCTTTGTTCCTTTGACAACTTTTGCACCCTTGCAAGACCTGCAGAAATTCTGATACCAGTAACAAGATTAAAAGTCATCAATATATTCCCAAAATTTCATACTTCATATTAGTATGAAAGACCATCATATCCATAAGATACAGGTAATGATTATAGTGTCATTCATTGCATGATTTTATTTACAAAAATTTATGGTAGACTGAACAAATAACTGCAGACTGCAGTGTAAATGGATACAAGAACAATTAACAAATTACGTAAAAAAATTTGCGATCAATTCATTCCGTGATAGGTGGCACCTTGGTAAATGGTACGGGCCCGTGATAGGCAGTACGTTTACGATTTACGTTTGGTAAGTTGTGCAGACCCGTGATAGGTGGCACCTCGGTAAACAGTACGGACCCGTGATAGGTAGTACGTTTACGACTTACGTTTCTTGGTGAATTGTGTTTGTCCGTGAGAGACTGCACAGGTGTTTGTCCGTGAGAGACTACACCCTGTTAAATTGTGAATTGTTGGTTCATTTTGTCTGTGTAGTATTGTGTTATAAGTGTTAAGTGTATGTTTTGGAATTTGGTGATAACATGTTTGATTGCAATACTATTTCGAAACTCATGATGTTGTAGCTATTGCGTTATCAGTGTTAAGTGTTAAGAATTGGGATTATGCATGAATGTGATTGAGTTAGTTTATG
>NC_021164.2:26556449-26578078 GCF_000331145.2 Cicer arietinum | reverse complement strand
CAGGAGCTCAGCCATATTCGACCAAATCGATTTGGAAATCGATTGGCTTAAACCTGGGGGCTCAGTACTCACTCAATCGATTTCCCAATCGATTGATTTCAGCCCAGGGTTCAGTTTTCACTAAAAACCTTCATCCAAATCGATTTCCCAATCGATTGGCTCAGTGAAAATCCTGAGTTTGAGTTAGATGATTGATTGCTCATTAACCTATCAATGTTTTGATGAGTTATGTATTAATTAAAGGATTAGAACTTTATTTTGATTTCATTTTTAATTGGCAAGTATGATATGAACTTTTCGCATATGGAAAATCCTGTTAAAGTGCATGCTTAGTTGAAAAGTTATTTTGAGCATTTAAAAACTTAAATGTTATGTGTTACCTGTTAATTTCGGTTGGTGACCCTTTACAATTATTGTGGAAATATGGGCTTTGCCCTCAAATGAGAGTCAGGACGATCCTACCTGTTCGTACCCTACGGGCAGGAATGGAGATGGGAACGCTTGACTGCAGCTACGTTAGGAGGATCTCACGGGGCGCGTGGAGATCACTCAGGGTGTTTAGTTGTTTTGTAAAATGATCAGACTAGGTTGACACAGAGGGAACGGATGTCTTTCCTTTGGGTTGCGTTTACTTTTAAACTGAAAGACTGTACTACTTTTGTTATGTAAATATTTTGAATTCATGGATTGAGAACTTTTTCCGCTGCTTGAAAATTATAATGACTTAATTACTTATCCAAAGGTGTTACCTTGTTTATTTCTCTGTTTTATTTTAATTTCTTTTGAAAAAAATACACCCTCGCTTTGAAAAACGGGGTGTTACAGATAACTCCTAAATATTCTTGACAAACATCTTTAACATTCACAAAATTTGAACCGCTAACAGGAATATCAGACACATTTAATCCTAAAATATAGTATACGTCTTTTAAAGTTATTGTGCATTCACCTATCTGGAGATGAAAAGTATGAGTTTCTGGTCTCCATCTTTCAACCATAGCAGTAATCAAACCGACATCGATCTTGTAGTTTCCAAGTTTGATCACTTCCCCAAATCCATCTTGTAGTTTTCTTTTTATTATTATTATTAAAATTATTATTATTATTATTATAATTATAATTATTATAAGTTATATAATATTATTAAATTAATTATTTTTATTATTTATAATAATATTTTGTATTTTTTAATGTTATAATTATTTTTAAAATATTTAATAATAATAAATATAATATATCCAATAACTAAATTCAACAACAACAAAAATAGAAGCTAGTAGGAGGTCGCATCCCCAGGATGCGACCATCTAGTGAGGTTGAAATTTTTTTTCTTCAGGAGGTCGTATCCCTAGATTGCGATCTGCAACTGGGGCTAAAAAGTAGGGCATTTTAGTATTATTTTTTGGAAGTGGGATAATTTGATATTAAAATTAAAAAAAAAAAGTATATTTATATAAAAAACCCTACTAACATAACCATGATAAAAAAGACACCGTAAAAAGTTATTAGAGAATGCACGAGAGAAAATCCAATGGTAGAATTGAAACTTATTCAATGAACATTAGTACATACAACGATAAAAGGGATAAAAGACACATGTGCGATCATGACCGGACAATGTTGACAGTGAGGTTGTATCAACAACAATCGATATTTATTTTTATTTTTATTTTGATTTTTATTTTTAACAATTCTGTAAACGATATTCTTACTAATTAAATAATTTTAAATATTCTTGTACCAAAATAATGATATTTATGTCAAAATTGAATATTAAATCATGATTTTTTTAAGTTATAAATTTATATATATATTTTTGGCAATGCATATATTCTCTCTAATTAAATAGTTTTAGATGATCTTCTATTAAAATGATGAAAATATATGTCAAATTGAATATTATATAATTAAATTAAAACATTAAGTATTTTGATTCAACTATTAATTGATTCTTTAAATTGTAAGTGTAAATTAAATTAATCTTTAAAGTTTATAAATTGGCAAATATATGTCATAAATTATAAAATAGTAATTAAAATTGTTCATATTTAAACTTTTATAACTAAAGATTATAATATGACATGTTAATTGAATATTTAACCTCTTCATGTTGATCTCATATTAACGTTACAATATAGAATAATTTTCTTATTAAATTTAAGTCTTTCATAAACTAATTTTATCCATAATTAGTTCATACACAATTACGATTATGATAAATTTATTTGATGAATGAAAAATTTTATCGGCAATTTTGTTATGAGAAGATAATATGTGTAATCAACATGGATATATTACATATTCAAAATTATAGTGTCACATCAAAATATTTCACGACAAAGTTTCTAGAGAGACTATTTTAATTAATATTTTACAATTTCATAATATATTTGCCGATTCACAAAATTCAAGAACCAATTTGAAATACCCTTATAATTTTAGGGACTAATTAATATATTCACTCATTTCAATTCTATATAAAACTGTGTTTTCAAATATTTTATATATTTTTTTGACATAACATTTTAATTTAATCTCACTGATAAAATATTTTCAAAAATCAATTTATTTTATTAAATCTAATAATATATAATTTATTATATATCTATAGAAGTTATGAATTTAAATGAAAATAGTTTAAATATTTTAAGAAATAAACATATATCAAAGTCCCGTTCAAGAAACAGGTGATTACTCTAGTTTAACTTTAAACAAAAAAGAACTTTAAACAAAAAATCTGACCATGTTACACTTTATGGTTATATAATTAATACATATTATTTTATGATTATATAATTAATATAAATTAATTTTTCAAGCTCATTCTTAAACGGTTATATTTGTCCTTTTAATATGAATTCAGAATCTCGTATTGTATGTAAATTTTTTTTGTAATATTTGATCAAAAAAAGGTCATATTTTCATTTATAGAAAAAAATGAAAAGGTCATATTTTTCTGACACTAAGAAAGTTATTATCAATTGAAGGTATAAATAAATAAAGATTAAATATTTTAGGTTTCCTTAAATATATTTGATTTTCATTTTAATTCTCCAATTTAAATTTTAATTCTTTTAAATTTTCAATAACTTATATTAGTTTTATTTTTAAATTTTTAATTGACATTTTTTGATATCATTATTGATAAATTAATAAAAATTTAAAATTAAATAATAATATTTTAAAGTCTCAAAATTTAAATTATTAAAAAAAATCTAAAATTCGAAACAATTTTTTAAAAGACTAAATATAAATTTTGATATATTTAAAATATTTAAAAATATATTCAATTTCTAAAAAAATAGTAATTTAAGGTATGAAAGTATTTAATGTTAATAATTTAAACTACTAAATAAAACATGAGAAATCCCAATTAAATACCAAACGAAATTTTATATTTCAATAATACCAATTGAATACTGAATACGAAACCAAGGAAATAAAATCGGTGTTTATGTATTAATTAATGTATGTTACACAATAATATAAAAAAAATAATAATTAATAACAGCAATAAAATTAATAATAAAAGAAAACTGAACAAGGATATAAAAATCCTTCTTTATTTTTCCCTTTGATCTACAATAAATGATTAAATACATAAATAAATAAAATAGATGAACTCGTAATAATCAGATCTATATTGTCAAACAATAATAAGAATCATCTTTGTCTAGAACATATTAATAGTATTTTCATATGGTGTTTTTCTCATTGCTTGAAGATGGCAAACATCGACATCATAATTGAAGCTCCAATAATAGCCACTGAACCTGTAACAGATCCGGCAGCTCCTGCATCGGGACCCGGTGCCGGAGCGGGGGAGAGACCGAGGTCTTGGGCGGAGGCCACCGCGGCGAAAACAAATACAAAAAAGAAGGAAAATAAATTGAAAGTCGTACCAGATGATGCCATTGTTAAAGTATAAGTGTCAAACAATAAAAAGTTGAATTGAAAAAAAGTGGAAAATGTGAATTGAGGAGAAGATGTTCTATTGAAGATATTTTGATGATGGAAGGGAGTGGGATGTATTTATAAAGGAGATTTGGGAAGGCGTGTGGGACCTACAGAAAACATGAACAGCTGGTGAAACAGGTGTCTTGGTTTTGTTGTATGAATGGTTTCCTGGTTGGTGCCGTTAGATGCTTCTTTACGTTATTTAGCTTTGTGGGCCGTTACATTTTTTTTTTAATTATTTTTTTATCAAACGCTGTTACATTTTGTTAATTAAAATAAACAACCACGATGATAAATAATAAATATTTAAATATATTTTTAGTTTGTATAATCTCTTAAAACTCTTGGTTTTTCGAATTTCTGTCAATATATTTAGTTTTTACTATAAAATTAACTCGTATATTTTTTTTTTGAAATTTATATATATATATATATATATATATATATATATATATATATATTATAAATATTTTCTGCAATAAAATTTTAATTTTTTTCAATAATAGATGATTCAAATATGAAATTTTAAATGACTAAAGTTAAAAAATTAAAATAATAAAAATTTAAATGTTAAAATTGAATTTGAATTTAATTTAATTAGAGATCCTCTTTAATAACATATAAAGTGTATACACATAGTATGGTACCATTTTGATAAAACATCATTTTACTTTGATTTTATAAAGGTTAAAACTGTTTCACAAAATATATTGTGGAATCTAAAAGTCAAAAAGAAAATAGAAATTATAAATAAAATTTATTAAGATTTTATAAGACTAAAACATATTTAACATTATAGTAAATATACAATTTTCTCATAGTATGTTACCTCGATTATTTCGTTAAACAATTTTTTAAGTTGTTAGGATTTTCTTTTATGTTACACTTTTTTATATTAAATTTTTCATTTTTAGTAGTTATTTATTTTAAATTATATGTCTCTTTATATTATCAATGATACATTAATTAATTTTTTTTACTAATCTATCCTTATTTATTATATTTAAATTCATTTAATTATTTTATTAAGTATTATTAATATAATTATTTTATTAAGTATTATTAATATAATTATTTTAATAAATAAAATTTATTTTATCATTAAATTCATTACAACTAATTTTTTTTAAAATTATGTATAACTTAAATGTACCATTTGTCACTATGTCAAAATTAGCATTTTACAACATTTTTTTTTATTAAAAACGCTGTTGTAAAATTAACAGATGATATAACAGCGCTTTTCTGACAAGCGCTTTAGAAAAAGCGTTGTTGTAGGTCATATATGTCATAATGTTTATAGCGCTTTTTCTGAAAGCGATGTTGTAGGGTCAACTAGCGCTCTCACATAATGTTTATAGCGCTTGTAAATTATAGCGCTACCACATTATATTTACCGCGCTTTTAGAGCGTTTTGTATATAATATAGCGCTTTCACACAAATAGCATGGTCTTTTATAGCGCTTTTTTATAGAAGCGCGGTAAAATAATGTGTATTTGATAAAAATCATTCTCTTTAAATAAATAAAAAAACATTTTTAATACTTTCTCCCCGACTCTACGAACCTTTCTCTCATCTACTGTGTGAACCATCCTCTACCGTCGTCTTCTCACTGAACCCTCCTCTACTCCTCCTCTATTGTGCGTCTATTTCTACTGAGTGATTGTTGTCTTATGTACTGTATTTATTAATTTGTTATTGTCACTAAAACTGATACATTGTTACCTGATAAATCATATAAAATGTTACCTGATAGTAAATGGCATAACCTTGATAAATCATATAAAAATAGTTTCAAATTAATTGATGCACCTTGATAAATCAAATAAATTGTTACCTCATAAATCGTATAAAATCTGTTCTTTTTTAAAATTTGTTAGATTTGTTCTGTTTTGAAATTAGACTGTATATACTATAGATTGGTATAATGTTATCAATAGCTTATCATTTGAGTAACACTGCATTCATATAGGTCATATAAAATGGATCGGAAATGGATGTCTGTCAATCGATTGTCAAAAGAGTATGAAAATGGAGTGAAGGAGTTTGCAGTGAAGAATGCAAAAAACCCAAATTGAATCATTTGTCCTTGTTTAAAATATTGTTTTGGAAAACACATTAGACAGATCAATTGGAAGGACATTTAGTATGGCATGAAATTGATCAAAGCTATACATGTTGGATAAGACATGGTGAGAAAAAAAAAAGGAAACACTAATTTTGTTGTAAACGCGTTGTAATAGGCTTAGGTCTTTTAGATCTTTTATATAGTCTTTTAAAGCGCTTGTTGTAAAAGCGTTATAATATGGTTAGTCTTTTAGATCTTTTTTATAGTCTTTTAAAGTGCTTTTTGGACAAGTGTTGTAATATGGTCTTTAAGTAAACTAATAATAAGAAACCTTTTCAGTTTCTTTTTCATTACGTAATCTCCCTACGAACTTGACAGTGTGAAATCTCTCATTTTCATCTTCATTACGTACTCTCCATCTTCGTTACGAACCCTACTGACGATCTTCTCCCTCTTCACTACGAACCCTCTTCACTACGAACCCTCTATTTTCATCTTTATTACGTACTCTCCATCTTCATTGCGAACCCTCTAGACGAACCCTCTCCTTACGTATTTTTGTGTCATCTTTTCGTTGTTCCTACTTAAGCGAAGTCGTTACCCTAAACCCAAAGATTGTTGTTGTTAGGTATTGTATTTATTAATTTGTTGTTGTCACTAAACTGCATGTTGAACTTATACTGCTACTTAGACTACTGCATGTTGAACTTGTTGAAGTTATACTGAACTTGTAATTATACTATGTGAAATGTGTAGATAAATGGATTCCAATACTGAACTTGTAATTATACTATGTCAAAATGATACATTGTCAATACTAAGAGTTATGAAAATGAAGTTAAACGTGGATCAATTATTATGCAAAAGTTCATCAAAGCAAGAAGTAATGAAATTAAATTTGAGGTATATTATACTTTGTTTAGAATTTATTTTTTATCTTTTTTGAAAGCATGCACTTACTCTATGAGTTTATTAGGTGGGATGTAATCAAAATGATCAGCCAATTGAGCCCAACAGTTCAATGATGGTAAGTTACATTGGTGCGATTGTTCATCAATATATCCCAATAACAATTGATGATTGGAGAGATAAAGCTTTGAAGGATGCTAAATATATATTGTGGAATGATATACAAATAAATTTTTTACTCTAGTTTTTTCTTACTTAGAATTTTTTCCATTGAAATACTTTTACTCATACTCTATTCTTATTGGTTTGCAGTGAGCTTTTAACGTTGATGAGGTGCGAAAAAATTATGTGCTTAGAGTTGCCGGAAAAATACACAGAGGATTTACATCTCATTTGTCAAATTGCTACTTAAGAGATCGTGATGGAAATTTGAATGTTGAAGCTCCAAAAAAATTCAAACACTGCATATCAAATGAAGAATGGAGCGCTTTTGTAGCTAAACGTGCAGACCCCGCTTTTGTGGTAATATTAATTTATTAGCATTTGTATTTTATTCATATTCATAGCGTATTTGTTTACACGATCATTAATTTTTTTATATAGAGTATAAGTACGAAAAATCGGGAGAGAGCAAAAAATCCAATGCATCCATACAAAAAATTGCGTATGGGGTATTCACGTTTAGAGCAAAAAAGTTGTAAGTAAACATCAGTTTTATATAATTAATGTGTTAGATTATAAACTATAGTTTCTAACTAATATTTTATTTTATGTCTTAACGAATAGCTTCAAGAGACGAAATCCGATCAACCATTAGATCGTCATATTTTGTGGAATGAGGCTTGTTTGAATAAAGATGGAATAGTTGATAATAAAAGTGTTCAACAAGTGATAACACAATGTGTAAGTATATTATCACATTAATAGTTTTTAATATTGTATTTTAAAAATGATATTGAACTTATCTTTTTAATCATACATGTATTTTAGGAGAATCTAGAACAATGTTTTGAAAATCCAGAGGAGAATACACAAGTTAGTTGCAGGGACATATTTGGTAAGATATTTAATGTTCTTGAATATTCTGGCCGTGTGAGGGGTAAAAGATTTGACATAACTCTAAAAAGCTATTTTTCACATGAGAAGCGCACAAATCCATTTAATGAGGAAGTACTAGAGAAGCTGAAAATCCTAATAGAGCAAATCGTATTTTTGGTGAAAACAAATAAGAAAAAACAACTTCCAGAGTGTCAACGTTAAATACAACTAGATAGTGAAAGTGGTAGTTGCAACGTTGGTCGTAAAAGTCTTCCGAAAGTAATTAATTACTTAAGGAAATAAGAAATTCATTCAACCTAATTGTTTCACATACTTATGTATATTAACCATTGATTTAGGGTGTCTCATCATGCGTGCTATATTTATCCTCCCATACCCACTACTAGAAAAACTCATTTTAGCTGCCAAATTTAGCGTCGGCCACCGACTCCGACACTAGTTAGCGTCAGTTTAGCGTCGGTCAAGCACACGCTAGTATGCAAAATACTTTTTTATGATTTTATTAATCATTAGCGTTGGCTAGGCCGACGCTAAGTTAAATATGAGAGACTTCCTGTTTTAGTCGCCATGGTAGCGTCAGATTGGCCGACGCTACATTTTTAGATTTGTAAAATTAAACTTTTTAATCTTATTTAAAAAATTAATGTTATTTTTTCCTATAACCCCTCACCCACTCCGTAATTCATTACTTTTTCCTAACCCATCGCCCTCGAACCCGTCTTCGCCATCGATGTCAATCTCACCTTCGCCGCATCACCGTTCCCTCACCTCACTTTCGCAACCTCACCCTCACTCTCGTCTCTCAGCCTCAATTCTCTTTCTCCTTCATCTTCATTCTCGCCATTCTCTCTGTTTCTCTCCCAAATCAGAGGAACCCTAATCAGCTTCCTTCGTTTCTCATTTCTTAATTTCTCTTTCAAATCGCAGGAACCCTAACCTATATCTGGCATGTCCTAAGCGTAATTGCTACTTTACCAAAGTATTACTCAAAGGTTTTCCCACCTAGCAACACTCTTGGAGTAACCATTTTGGATATGTGTAGCAGTTGGGTGAGACATAAATTTGCTACTATTAGTTATTACTCACTTTCTTTTCATTAACATTGCATACGCGTATTTTCATAAATCTTCACTTTGAGTAAGATTTGCATATGGGAATCAGATGGTGAAGCTGGTGATATAACTTGTGATATAATTGATAATGTATCGGTTTTGAATAATAGGATTGGAACTGAGAATGTTTCAGATCCAAAATAGGATTGTTGAAAATAATGTTTGAGTTCATTGCAAATTTATCTGTTTCTTTTCTTGCTCTATTGTTGACTTGATTCTGTTTTTGAATTTCAGACAATTGAGGAAGCTTTTTCAGGTGGATTATGCTGATTACATGTTAGCTGTATGCGGCAATGAGGCCCTTAGGGAGCTTTCATCTCCTGGGAAAAGTGGAAGCTTTTTCTATTTGACACAAGATGATAGATTTATGATAAAGATAGTAAAAAAATCCAAAGTCAAGGTTTGTTTTTGGTTGTTAATTTTGCAAACTTTTTTATTAGCAATGCCTCTTTGTATATTTAATTTTGGTGCTGGAAACTAGTGCCAGTGGTGCATGCTATTGGTTGATACTTGTTAGGATTCGGTTATTAATATTGTGTCTAGATGACATAAAATGTGAGGTGATTGAGTGATAGATGTTGCACAATCTCACTGATTTATTTGATGAATGTAAGATTTTAAGCCATCTATGATTCTCAACATGGTACACTTCATTTGCTTGCCTTGATTTCACATCAACTTATTTCGGTTCTAAAAACTTTGCTACTTTTTATACTACAGCCTTTTGTTTGTTTCATTAAAGTAAGTCAATTAAATGATTCATTGTTCTGTTTGCCTTTATGTCTACCGATCCTAAACATGCAGCAATGCTGCTGCAATGGGAAATGAGCATAGTAGTAGTTCTTATGTACAATGTTTTGATCATTCAGTTGTTTCAAGTGATGTTGAAGGTTGTAAACAATTGGTTGATGGAAAAGTGAGAGTGGGACAGTTAGAGGCACCAAGTACTGATGGTGATGCTGGAAGATCAAGTTCAAAGAAGGAGAAGAATATGACTGGGAATAATGTGTGCACAGAAAGAGAGGATCCTTCAGAGTTCATCACTCATAGAGCTAAAGATTTTTTGTCTAGCATTAAGGATATTGAGCATCGGTTCATTCGAGCTTCAGAATCTGGTAGGGAGGTTTCAAGGCTGTTAGAGGCAAATAGAATCAAGGCTGGATTTTCTGAGGCAAAAGGTAATTAATTGCTTGTTATTATAAAATTCAAATACTGAACTTTCATATGGGTGTTGTACTATGTAATAGTGAAACATGTAGTTGGTTAGTCTCTTATTGTTGTCAGTTAAATCTAAGTACTAATCTTATTCAGACTTTTCATAGGGAAGTCGTCGACAATGGCTTTGATCACGGCTATCCAGCCTGTCTGATGCCGTAGAAAGGCGTCACCTGTTTTCTAGGGTAAGTTGTAGTCTAATTCTGTATACATAAACTAATTGTAAAATTTTAGTAGCTTAAATGATGGGTTTAGCCTTAAACATTGTTGAATCTTAGCTTTTAACTGTTTCATTTTAATGTTATACTTGAAATATGAATATGGACTAATTTTGTCACTCTTTTATGTAGAACCTGTACAAAAAATTATTAGTTGGAAAAGGACAGCATCTTTTCGATCATCCTTGTCTAGGAACCCTTTGGCTTCAAAATCAAGGGAAGACATTGATGATAGTGGAAGTGATTTCGTTGAAGAATTCTACATGATTGCTGGAAGCCATTCATCCACCCTTGACAGATTGTATGCGTGAGAGCGAAAACTGTATGATGAAGTTAAGGTATTACTACTAACGCAAAAAGGGGGGATCAGTTGAAAACATTCAAATATTTAAATTTAAAGAATTTCTAACAGGATGAAGCTGACACTGCATGATATTTGAATAATCCAATTTACATGATATGAATTGTCTTGGCCATTTATGGCTATAGGAGTTACTGCATAGAAATCCTATATTGCAATTATGTTGTTAATATGTTGGCTGTCAAATGTTAGCGTAAGTGATGACATTAGTGACTTAAATAAATATGTAGCTATAATATGCATTATCCGTTGCTCTCCAAAAAATATTAGTCCTTCTTTGTTTATTAGTGTGTAGGTTTGCTTGTAAATGTATTGCATCTCCAATTTTCATGTTTTCTATAGTTACTAGTTAGTCTATTTGTGACCTCCTATTGTGGACTATTTGTAGGCTAGTGAATCCATCAGGAAGGACTATGATCGAAAATGTCACCAGCTTAGGCATCAATTTGCAAAAGACCAAGGTACTGAAGTGATTGACAAGACTAGGGCGACTGTGAAGGATCTGCATTCGCGAATAAGAGTCGCTATTTATTCTGTCGATTCGATATCTAAAAGAATTGAAAAAATGAGGGATGAAGACTTGTGTCCACAACTTCTGGAATTAACAGAGGGGTATACAAAGAGTTCTACATTTTATATTTATATATTAATTTGAAGCTTTACTACTAGCGATTTAAATCTATATGCTATCTTTAAAGCTATAATAACTACTACTAATTTATCAAACTATTGGCGATGCAGATTGGTCAGGATGTGGAAGGCTATGCTTGAATGTCATCATGCACAATACATTACCACAACACATTCTTTGTTGACTTTAGCGTCGACCTTCCGACGCAACTATTTTCCCCAGCTGACGTGGCAACAGACATTTTTAGTGTGAGATGTTTCAATTTTATAGATAGCGTCGGTGTAGCATAGGCCTGGCCGACGCTAATATAGTGTTGGATGGCGTTTGGCCAACGCTAGTCATTAGCTTCGACCGTTTTAGCCTAGGTCTGACACCGACGCTAATCCGACGCTAAATCGCCATTAGCGTCGGCTTTTAGCCTATTAGTGTTGGTTTTGAGCCGACGCTAAATCCTATTTTTCTAGTAGTGCCCATCGCATGGTTGGAAAAGAAACATTGTTCAATACCTTAGGAGAAGTTTTACATCATACTCCGATCCCTATCGGCCATGTTAAAGGGTCACCCGTGATTGCTTTTGAACCACTTGCACCATTTTCTATCCCCGACAACGATGGAGATATGAAGTTTTTGGGAGAAGCAATAGGTAGTTACGTGACATGGCCCGAAAATCTTGTTGGCATAGATACGATATGTTTAATTGCAATGCATGTTTAATTGTATGATTATGATTGATTATGTTTAATTGCTGATTTTTCCACTGTTAACGTTAATTTCACATTTATTTAGATTATTACAAAGTCTAAAGGGAATGATAAAAAAATTCCTTATAATGAATCAGTCACTTCACCAAAAAAGGTTTGACATATACATCAATTGAATATGAAATGATTAGCTTACTATAATAACTAACAAATTGATCAATCTCATTTTTTCAAATTCAAGCAAAACCCGCCGCACCACAGATCTGCCAGAAATCAGCCGCACCGCAAATGCAGGTTCGTGGTAAAAATAAATCTTGAAAAATTCAAGGGTATACTTTTGGAAAATAAAGAGAAGGATAAATTGTTTCTTGCGCCATATAATTCAGGGTAATTATATATACTTTATCTATATCATTTTTAATTTATGATACTTTATCAGTTGTGTAAACAAAGTTGCCAACCAAATTTTTGTTGTTGTAGGCAACATTGGGTGTTGTTTGCCATCAATGCCACATCTGAAATTGTATACTATTTAGATCCACTGCACGGTTATTATAACAATTACTCGGATATAAAGAATATCTTCGATAAGTAAGTGATATTCATTTATTTCTTGCATATATAAATAATGTGTTTGGTAATTGAATAATAATCACATTTATTTTGATAGTGTTTTACAAGTTTTCCGCGCTCAAAAGGGTGCTACAGTGTCAAAGCATACATGGATTCCAATAAAGTTTTGAAATTTTTATTATAGAACTTAATTATATGGCTTTAAAATTTCAATTACAATTAATGTATAAATATTTATTGGCGTACACTTTTATTTTATAGTGTCCTCGTCAAACTAACAACATAAACTGCAGATACTATATATTGCGATTCATGAAGGAGATTGTTGATATGAATCAAAATATAATTCCAGAAACGGTACGTTATCTTTATTATATTTTGATTTTCATATATAAACTATATATATATATATATATATATATATATATATATATATATATATATATATATATATTTATTTTATATATATATATATATATATATATATATATATATATTTTTTTATATATATATATATATATTATATATATATATATAATTCTAATGTATTTATGTTCAAATATTATATCACATAGTACTTTGGCAACTCCAATTCAACATACTCTGAAAGTGATATAACTGAAATAAAGGAAGACTAGTGTTAGTATGTGATTGAACTAAAAATTATATAATTTGTTAATAGGTGAGTTTCACATTGTAAACTATTATATGTTTTGAATTAGAAAATTGCAAGTGTGTCAATATGTATCAATATGATTTTGGAAAAATATTGAAAGACAACGCTTCTTTAAAAAATGCTATTAAAACCTGTTTAAAATTTTCAAACCAGCGCTTTTTTAAAAATGCAATTAAAAAAAGTCAATCCGATTTACAACACTTTCAATAAAAAGCGCTGTAAAACTAGTATAAAAATAAACCTACTACAAACGTTTTTTTATAGAGCGCGGTAAAACGATATAAGAATGCACCTATTACAGCGCTTTTGTGAAAAAGCGCTGTAAAATGAGTACAACAAGTAGCGCTTTCTAGAATAGTTTTACAGCGCTTTTGTGAAAAGCGTTGTAAAACGAGTACAACAAGCAACACTTGTTATACTAGTTTTACAATGCTTTTTACAAAAAGCGTTGTAACACTAGTATAACAAGTGCGTTATATATACACCTATTACAACGCTTATTTAAAAAAACGCTATAAAACTACTCTAAGAGATCCATTGTTGAATACTATATATTACAACAATTTTTTATTTTAAATAGCGCTGTTGTATTTTTTAACAACACTATATACTATAGCGCTTAAAAGTGCTGTAAACAACTTAAAAAAAACACTATAAAAAGTTATTTTAAGCGTAGTGTGTAATGAGAAGAAATAAGTAATTTATATTTCTTTCAAGAATTCAACCACCCAACATGGACCACACTGCCTTTAGAGTTTGTTTAACAATTCAAAGTTTGGTATATTTGTTTGAAAATTTTAAATACTCAACACATTGATTATTTGAGTTGTGCTAGAACACGTTTTTTATCACTTTTTTTTTTCTTTCGAATATTTACTTATTTATTGGTTGAAATACTTTTGAATCACTGTGTGACCCATTTTCAAAATAGCCCTACCCTTTTAGAGTATTCTACCATGCATCCGCACACCTAAACCTGACATCCCTGAATCAACGTGAAAATATAATTTTGTTTTTCTATAAAACCTTCAATTTTTTTACCCCTTCTTTCTACACTTTACAGAATTCACTATAACTCGAATATTTTCAAATTTTTTAAATAAAAAAAGTAGGTGGCACTTGAATTTTTCATACCTCCAAAATAAAAATTTTCAAAAGTTTCGAAATAGAAATTTTCCAAATTTTTGAAAGTTCGAGCAATTTGAAACTTTCGAAATAGAGAAAATTTTCAAAATTTCTATATTTGGAAACTTTTGAAGCTTTCCAGATTTAGAAACTTTCGAAACTTACCAAATTTTTAAACTTTTGAAACTTTCCAAATTTTCGAAATGTAATGTTTCAAATTTTCAAAATAAAGATTACATTTTAAATATTTGGAAAGTTTCAAAAGTTTTCAAATCTGAAAAGTTTTTCAAATCTAGAAAATTTCGAAAGTTTTTAAATCTGGAAAATTTTTATTTCGAACGTTTCGAAACTCTCAAAAATTTGAAAAAATATATTTCAAAGTTATGAAAAATTCGAGTGCACTTACTTTATTATTTTAAAAATTTAAAAATATTTGAAAGTTATGATGAATTGTTTAAAGTTTCGAAAGAGGAGGTGAGAAAATGAGTGGTAAAAAAAATTGAAGATTTATAGAAGAGTAAAATATATTTTCACTTTGATTGAAGAAGTAGTAAAGTTTAACTGTGGAGGTGCAGAGTAGAATACTCACTCTTTTATTTTCCGATGATATTTGCGCAAGACTTGTTGAATCAACTGTCCAAACAAAAAAGAGTTCTTCCAACTTATTGAAAAAAAGAGTTGTTCCAGCTTTTGAAAAAAAGAGTTATTATGTTCGAATACTCCATATGTGGACTCCTTGGTTTTTGGATGAGTTATTTTGTGAATATAATAATCATGTGGCTAGAATAAGGTTTATACCCAAACTTTTTAATATATATATATCTATATATATATATATATATATTAATTTTAATACCTATTTTATTATTGATACCTGAATTTTCGCTAAGCAGAATAAAATTTGCTAAATCAAATTTCCTTGATTTAAAATTTGCATATCTAACTTAAATTTTCTCAGCCAATTTCACAAGATAAAACACAAAATGTTCAGCAAGTTATCTCCTTTTGGTACATTTCCAAAGATCAAATGGAAAACTTCCTAAAACTAAAAAATATTCTCAATGTGAGACCTATTATGATATGTTAAAAATGGAATATCGGAAGTTTTGGGTGAGGTCAAAACAGTACGAATGACGAGTTGTTTTAGTCATTGATCATTTAGTCAAAAAAAGATAATGCAAAATTGTAATTTATTATATAAATTATATACGAGATATATATTTATTATTGGACAGTTCGTCACAAAATTATAAATAAGTTTAGTTTATTGTATAAATTATACACACGACAAATGTTTGTTTTATAATTTGAACTAGTTATAATTTATTGTATAAACATATACATAAATGATATTTAATTTATTTATCAAAATCAAATGATTTTCCCAAATATAATACACATTCACCAAATTAAAATAATAGTCAAAATAATACTTCGAATGATGAAGATCAAGAGGTGAATATGCCTCCAAATCTTGATCACCCAAATCCTGGGGAATTACCTTAGTCAAGTTACTATAGTAATAGTAATCCATCTTTGAATTCATGCATTCGAAGCCTAAATATTAATATGCCTCCTTATGGGCTTCCTCCAGGTTTTGTTCCTCGCCACAAGTTACATATACAATGCCAACTATAGCTCCAAACTTCTCAGGATCATATACTCACTACGCCAAAAATGATATTTTATAGCGCGTCTTTTACAACACTTAATAAATACAAACGTTGTTGTAGAATTTTTTAAAAATAACGGAGGATACAACAACGCTTTTTTGACAAGCGGTGTAGAAAAAGCGTTGTTCTAGGGTCATATAGGGTCACATAACGCTTGCACATAATGCTTACAACCTCTTTACAGTGCTTTTTGTAAAAGCACTCTCCCATAGCTTTTGCAACACTTTTTGAGCGTTTTAAACACAAGCGCTGTAAAATGTAGTGCTCCCGCTTTATGTTACATGGCTTTTAAAGTGCTTTTTGTGAAAGTGCTGTAAAATGCACTTTCATATAATTAAATGACCTATTAAAGCGCTATTTATACAAGCGTTGTAAAAGGCTTGCGCTTTAAATAAAAATCATTCACTTTAAATAAATAAAAACAAATTTAAAACAAATTTAAAACAAATTTAATACGTTGTCCTAACCCTACGAACCCTCACAATCACATGAAATTGATTCAATTGATGATGGTTTATATCTTAGAGATGATCATGATGAGGGAATTTGGATTAATCCATCGTTTCGTATCATTAATGGACAAACAAATATGAATCCCACCAGAAAAAGAAGAAGGACATCTTAATGTGTTCAATTGTTTTATATAAGCCATGTAATCTGAACTGAGTTCATGTAATTTTATTGTTTGGTCTGCCATAATTGAACATTTTAGTATTTAGCTTGAACTGTATTTGATTTTCTGCTTATACTTATTTTCGGCTTATATTTAGCTTGATCTTAGTGTTTTATACTAAGTTCATGTAATTTAAGTGTTTGACCTACCAGAACTGATTTTTTGCTTATATTGAACTTGAAAAAGCTTTGTTTGAGTACTGAGAATTTTTCTTGAACTTTAATTGATCATCCTAATATGATTTGATCATGTAATTTAGCATTGATATATATATATATATATATATATATATATAGGTATTTAACTATTTATTTGGAAGAAAAAACAAATCCAAATATAGGTATTTTACTAATTATTTGTTTTATACTAAGTTAAGTGGTCTTTTAAAGCGCTTGTTGAAAAAACGCTGTAATAGACTTTTAAAAAATAAAATAAGGTATTTTACAGCGCTCTTTCAAAGAGCGTTGTAATAGACTTTTAAAAAATAAAATAAGAAGGTATTTTACAGCGTTCTTTCAAAGAGCGTTGTAATAGACTTTTAAAAAATAAAATAAGAAGGTATTTGACAGCGCTATTTCAAAGAGCGCTGTAATAAGCTTTAAAAAAATAAGTTAAGGATGTCTTTTACAGCGCTTTTGTCAATAAGCGCTATAAAAGCCTTTACAAAAATAAAGAGGTCACAAAGCTTTGTTTTATACTAAGTTAAGAGGTCTTTTAAAGCCCTTGTTGAAAAAGCGCTGTAATAGACTTTTAAAAAATAAGTTAATGAGATCTTTTACAGCGCCCTTTCAAAGAGCGCTGTAATAGGCTTTTAAAAAATAAGTTAAAGAGGTCTTTTACCGCGCTCTTTCAAAGAGCACTGTAATAGGCTTATAAAAATAAGTTAAGGAGGTCTTTTACAGCGCTCTTTAAAAGAGCGCGCTGTAATAGGCTATTAAAAATTAAGTTAAGGAGGTCTTTTCAGCGCTCTTTCAAGGAGCGCTGTAATAGGCTTTTAAAAAATAAGTTAAGGATGTCTTTTACAACGCTCTTTCAAAGAGTGCTGTAATAGGCTTTTAAAAACTAAGTTAAAGAGGTCTTTTACATCGCTCTTTCAATGAGCGCTATAAAAGGGTTTTATATATAACAGTAAACCGCTTCAGTTTCCTCTTCATTTCGTAAACTTCACTACGCTTCAGAGTTCTCCTCCTCTTCATTGTCCTTCTCATTGCGAACCCTATTGTCCATACGAACCATATTGTCAACCATCTCCATTGCGAACCATCTCCATCTTTGTTACTATCCCTACCAACACTCATTCAAATACTATCCCTAAACCCTAAACCCTAAATCGCTTCAGTTTCCTCTTCATTACGTAAACTTCATACGCTTGTTTCCTCCTCCTCTTCATTCTCCTTCTCATTGCGAACCCTACGAACAATATTGCCTTGTTACTAACCCTCATTACGTAAACTTCATACGCTTGTTTCCTCTTCATTCTCCTTGTCATTGCAAACCATCTTTGTTTCTGCAAACCCTACTCTCTTACGAACCGTTTGTATTTCTGCGCTGTTCTTCTTTATTCGTATTTCTGCGCTGTAACCCTATTGTTCTTCTGTTTTTCAGGTATTGTATTTATTAGTTTTTTGTTTCACTAAAATGCATGTTGAACTTATATTGCTATCAATGTACAAATGTTTATTGACTTATATGTTTTATTTCACAGTGCCTTCGTCAAACTAACAACATCGATTGCAGGTACTATATATTGCGATTCATGAAGGAGATTGTTGATATGAATCAAACTATAATCCCAAAAACGGTACAATATTTTCATTATTTGATTTTCATATACAAATTATGTATATATTTGATTCTAACTTATTTATGTTCAATTTTTATATCGCACAGTACTTTGACAATTCCAGTCCAACATACTTTGAAAGAGATCTAATTGAAATAAAGGAAGACTGGTGTTAGTATGTGATTGAAATGAAAATTATTTGATTTGCTGGAAAATGGCATGCTGCAAGGGATAGTTATATGAATATATGGTAGTTCTGTTCTATGTAGTTCTGATAGTTATATGTATATGAATATGGTACTTTTGAAAAGTTGTGAATATGTAGTTATATGAATATGTATATAGTTTTGTGTTGTTGTCAATATGTGAATATGTATATGAGTATGTTGTGAACTGATTGTGTAAATATGTAAAGTTATAAAGTTAAATTATAAAGTTATATAGTTCTGTTGTTGTGTACTGATTGTATGAACTGATTGTGAACTGATTCTGGATGAAAATAATTTTGGAAAAAAAATTAAAAGACAGCGCTGTAATAGATGCATAATAATGCATCTATTGAATGCACCTTTTATAGCGCTTTTTCAAAAAAGCGATGTAATAGGTGCATAATAATGCATCTATTGAATGCACCTTTTACATCGCTTTTTCCAAAAAGCGCTGTAAAACGAGTATAACAAGCGCGCAATATATCTAACTATTTTATAGCGCTTTTTTATTTTAAAAAGCGCTGTTGTACCTTTTTACAGCGCTGGATGCTACATCGCTTATTTTTTTGAAAAAACGCTGTAAATGACTTAAAAAAGCGCTGTAAAATAGGTTTTTCTTGTAATGATTACAAGAGATTATGGGGCTAAAATTGGTCATGTAGGAACAAGCAGCGTTGGTTTTGTTCATGGACTAATGGAGAACCATATGTCTCCTCCCATTACCAACACAACTTTGCATTCTTTTAGACAACAAATGAATGATAATGAATGATTGTAATCATGAAAAGATGAACATGCCTTAGCCATATGTCTCCTCTCAATCCAGTAATAAAAAACACCCGTACCAAGCCTTAGCCAGGAAAATGGCTCGAATTGCTGATGTTTTTGGGGCCTTAATGATGGTGATAATAATAGGTCCCAATTAGCTGATAGTGCTAGGCAAATAGAAAAGTTGAATCTAGAAAAAGAAAAACTTAAGAGTCTAGAACGTGGTTTTCAAAAGGATAAAGGGCCATATGTGGCTTTGGTAGACCATGAGGACATGAAAGGTGATGATTCGAATGAGTTTGGTCATAAAAGGTGTTAATCTTGTTTAACTAAAACTCGGTCGATCTTATAAGTGCCAAAATTTTGAGCATTCTATCTCGAAAGACAATGCTAATTTTGCTACTTCTAGAAAATTTATGTTTTCGATATTAACAAAGTTGATCAAATATTCAAAATTCTTGTGAAAGATCAACAAATATTGTTAAGTGAAAGACATAAAATTCACCCTCGTGAACAAATTCGTGGGAGGAAATATTGTAAAGTTCATAGCACTTTTGTTCATCACACTAATTGTGGTGTACATTTTAGGGATACTATTCAGAAAGCAATTGAGGAAGGACGTTTGGTATTCGAAGATAAACCAAAGGCAGCAATGAAGGTGGACGAAGATCCATTTCAAGCTTCTATTAACTAGGTTGAACCTGATTCGAGTATTTGTATGGTTGTAATTGTATTGGTAGAAAATAGGAGCCTTCAAGTAAGATTTATTCTCGAATTGCACAGTCTTTGGTGCAGTTCTTACAAAAGAAATGCAGTGCTAATCAAGACGTTATTATGTGTCCTAGATGTAGTTTTGTGTTTGACAAAGTTGCATCTAAGGCATTCGAAAGATCTGAAAGGAAGCAAGCCTTCGAGAAACATAGATCCAAAAAAGATATTGACAAAGAAGAAGCTCAATCATATAATGTTAGTTTTGGTATCAAACCAAAATGTTTATATGAGAAAAAGCCTTATGTACCACCACATAACAGGAGAAATATGCTTCACCTCATGGGAAGGAACCTTATGTACCCCCTTATAGGAAAAGGACATTTGTTCCTCCTTATAACATTTCCCCTGATTGATGGTACTAAGGCAGTAACAAGATTGTTATCAACCCTTAAAAGAAGCCAATTCAAACCAAGTGTTCAAAGGATCTAGCTCGCTTATAGGCATCCAAATTGGTCAGACGAAGGGATGACTAGAACCCAAGTTCGAAGGGCCCAAAGGGCACGAAAGGAGATGTTCCAGAATCAAGAAAATTGAAGCAGACCCTTGAATGTCACTATAATGTAGCAAAGAGACAATATGGTGACTTACCAAAATTCCATTAGAAAGACTACAGGAACTGTCACCAAAGTTGTGGAGTCCAAGCTAATAGATTATAAGGATGAGGAAGGTCAAATTACTTATAACTTTGAGACATGATTTGATGATGACATATGTGATGTTGGCATGATATCCGTTTTTTCAGCAGCATATGCTGACAAAGTGCTTAGCCTAGAGGCCTTAGAAGAGCTGTTTCAGAATGATATGTAACCGCAAGGGCCAAGAATGATTGCCTACGTGCCAAGACAATTGATGTTGTTTGGAACTCAACTTTCTTTGATTATCCCACAAATAAAATGAAGAGCCATTTAAAACCTTTTTTCTTTCAAGTGAAGGTGGATGAAGGAGTTAAAATCCTTAAAGTTTCAATAAACGGAGGAGTTGTAGCACAACAAGAAAACATGGATTTTGTGAGCGCCAAAAGCCCTCACAAAGGGGAAAAAAACAGCCACAAAGTATGCATTTGTGGCGGCCTTAGGCAGCCACAAATAAGGTGGTCACAAACCTTTGTGGCGGCCAAAACGGCCACAAAATGTAAAAAATTTGTTG
>NC_021164.2:26552512-26556212 GCF_000331145.2 Cicer arietinum | reverse complement strand
TGATCTGGTTGAGGTTGAGGAAGTTGATGTGAAGATGACGGAACATACTGATAATTATGAAAATATTGTTGTTGCTAAAATATTGGCTGCTGTTGTTGCTGGAAGGCAGAGCTCGGAGGATCCTGGTGTTGCTATTGAAAATTTGGAGGCGGTTGCTGCTGCTGGGAGTATTGAGAGTAATTTTGTTGCTGCTGGAATAGTGGTTGTTGATGCAAGTATTGAGGCCGAGGCGGGAGTTGCTGATGAAAAGCAAGAGGAGATGAAAATTGTTGTTGTTGAAATTGTTGTTGCTGCTGAAACTGCTGGTGCTGCTCTTGAAAATTTTGTTTTCATTCTTCATTCAATTTATCAATTGCTGCTTGTATCAGCTGCTGTGTCTTTTCTTCTTGCTCACTTGCCCATTGCTCCTTTAACTGGTCAAGATCTTTATCTATCGACGACCGATGAGATCGATCCGTACTAGCATAAGAAGAAGACGTCTCAGTCTGAATATAGTCTGTTGGACCTTTCACAAATGTTGATGATAAACTACCGGCACCCAACACACGCCCTTTGTACTTGCCACCACTAATGTTCATAAAACTTGCGGTCTCATATTGTTTCCGCTGCACTGGACCAGCTCGCTGAGCAGGAGGAAGAGTAGCTTGATGATCATCCCATTCTTTCATGACTTGTTGAAGTTGTTACTATATAAAAAATAAAAAAATTAAACATTAAAATAGTTAATTAATATATAGTAATTTATTAGAGGACTAATTAATATATAATAATTACCTGAATCATTTTTGATAATTCATCAGTATACTCATTTTTTTCAAGATTAACATGAAGATAGCGATGTATCTCTGCCTGAGTGACCTCCCTTCCAAGTTGTTTTTCCTAAAGTATTAAATTAATGTCAAGTTTATAAGTTGGTGAAATGTGATGATTAATTGAATATAAATTAATAGATATATATTATAAATAATAATAAATTACCATATAATATTTAATTTCTCCAGCAGACATGGAACCTCCCTTATGAGTACTGGTACCCCTCTCAGATGCTCTATTAGTCTTTGCTTTTTCTCTCTTCTGTTTGTAAGCATCTGTGTTCCATTTCCTCCACAAAGCAGTCCAAACATTTTCACCAATCCAATTAGGCCGTTTTTCCTCCCCCTTATTACGTGCGTAAGCCAACATAGATGAGAGACGCTTTGAAAAGCGATGGTCAAATGAAGCCAAAACTGCGGCATCATTAAGCAATCAAATGTATAATTAGTAATTAAATAAATTAATCTAATCACTTACTTTGAAATAATGTAAAAATTGATCAACTTCGTGAAATTGAGGTGTCTTATCCTCTTTTATCTCACCCCAAGACAACCATGATTTTTTATATTTCTCTTGTATGACTTCAGCAATTGCCTTTTCAGATGATTTAAAAGGAAGATATCTTCAAAGTTTACATGCAAATTAAATATAAAAATGAATTAATAAAATAATGTAAAATGCAATAATGAAATATTTAACAATCATAATTTAAAATAGTTTACATACCCATCTCCTTCTGGAATGATGACAATGCGGTTGTAGCAATCAACACATCCGGGTTCCATTATTTTGTCTATGGTATAAGGCTCTATAGGGACCTCAGGATATACAGGAATAGCTCCACCACTAGTACCAATTGTCGGCATCGGCATGAGAGGTGGGTCATTAACAACACGTGGTTTATCAACTTTTTTCTTACCACGTGATGTTTTGGATATTCCTCATATTCCCACCGTTTCCGTTCCTCCTGATCCTTCCAATCCTCCCGATCCTCCTACTCCCGACACTAAAGCCATGTCTATATATATATCCATATCCATATCCATATCCATATCCATACATATAATATATATGTGTGTATGTACAATTAACATAAATTAATAATGAAATATACATAAATAAATTATAAATAAACATAGCCGTTCCTGTTCCTCCCGATCCATCCGAACCTCCTGATCCTCCTGCAGATCCTCCTACTCCCGACACTGAAGCCATGTCTATATATATATATATCCATATCCATACATATATATAATATAATATATGTGTGTATACAATTAACATAAGATTAATTAATAATGAAATATACATAAATAAATTATAACACTGACATAAATAAAGAAATATATATAAAATATAAAAATATATATATAAGGTGTCGTTCATTTCAATTACAATATATAATATTATAGATATAGAAACACACATATATATATAATTAATTAATTGTCTTCGTCTTCGTCTTCGTCATCATCGTCGTCGTCATTTGATGAGTGAATTAAGTCATTGCCTTCATCATTCTCTAATTCATCTATTTCTTGTTCATCAACTTCTTCTCCAATGTGTGACTCATGACAAAGTTGACTAATAGTCTCATCTCCAATCACATGATCCAAATTTGACATTTCATCCATTTGAAATGCAACTTCTTCATTTTGACCTGCTTCAACTTCTTCGATTCCACTCGTTGGTCTTGTTTTGATTGCAGCACACCAACCTTGTTTGCTTCTGACAGTTGATGGATAAGGAACATAATACACTTGTCTTACATTATGGGCCAGGGCAAATGGATCAAACCGTGGATATTTTTTGCTCATACGAATGTCTACAGTATTGGATATCAAATTGATCTTAGTTCCTCTACTAGATGGATCAACCCACTTACAGTAAAACAACACCAATTTCATAAATATGCTCAATTATATCGTAGAAATCTTCTACTACACCACTATCAGACACACTTTTCATACAAACTCCACTATTAATTGTTTCTTTTCCTTTGGTCCAAGATTTAGTGTGAAATTTGTATACATTGACGTAATAGGTGTGCCATTCTTTGAAACTTCTACTCGGACCCATAAATAAGTGTCTCAAGTGGATGTTGATAGGAGTTTGTTCTTCGAGATGTACTTGTTGTTGAAACCATAATGGGAAATTTGAATGTATATCAACAGATGATTGTCCAGTAGTTAAAAATGCCCTGATCGATGACCATATATATGGTGAATATCAATTTAATCATATAATTAAATATAATTAATATGAAGAGAAATTTGAAACGTACTCAATGTATGGTTTAACTTCAGTGCAGTTAATCAAAACGTGAACATGTGCTGCATTAAATACTTTGTCGCTTGGCCAGAAAATCGGAAAATCCCTACCAGCATGATGACCAACCAAGCAAAAAACTGATAAAGCATGTGGATGACGTATAACACTATCAGTAGCGTTTCTTCCGTTAAGTGGTGACAACGTTTCGTTGTTGAAATAATGAGAACAAAAGTGTGTTGTTTCACAGTGTAGGTAAGATGAACAAATTGAGCCCTCAACACTAGCTTTATTTTTCACCGACCGTTTTGAATAACCCATGAACCTATAATATAAAAAGAGATGTACAATAAGCTCCATGTGTGTGTGTATATATATATATATCACCTTCCAAATGGATACATCCATCTATACTGAACTGGTCCACCAAGCCTAGCTTCACTAGCAAGATGCACTGAGAGATGCTCCATGGAATCAAAAAAACCCAAGAGGGAATACTTTCTCCAACTTACATAGAATCATCGGAATGTCATTTTCCATCTTGATGAGATCTTTATCAATGAGTGTTGAAGAACATAAATTCTTGAAATATTGACTCACTTCAATAAGTGGGTTCAAT
>NC_021164.2:26472160-26544779 GCF_000331145.2 Cicer arietinum | reverse complement strand
TATTGTTGTGTTGCTTATGAACCCATGTTTATGCTTTGTTGAACAAATCTTTAAATTATTATCTAATTATCATGATGTCATTTGTATGATTAGAATCATGTTATTTCAACACTTTGGCATACATTTAGGGGGAGTAATGATTTTTAGTTTTAAAAATTATTACACATATAATTGAGGGGGAGCATAAACATTTTATCTTTGTCTTATTTAAAATCATAATCTAAAGAATTTTGTCATCATCAAAAAGGGGGAGATTGTTGAGACAAAATCTCTCAAATGATTTTAATGATAACAAAATTACTTAAGAGATTATGATTGTGGTTAATGACTAACATGTGCTCTTGAGTGTATTCATTTAAGTTAATAGGTCATTAATCATTAAGGCAAAAAGAAGGAAAAAGTAATTCTGGCCTGAGGATGGAAAACCCTCGTGAGGATGGAAAACCCTCGTGAGGATGGAAAACCCTCGTGAGGATGGAAAACCCTCGTGAGGATGGAAAACCATCGCGAGGATGGAAATTGCTGCATGCGCGAGGATGGAAATTGCTGCATGCGCGAGGATGGAAATTGCTGCATGCGCGAGGATGGAAATTGCTGCATGCGCGAGGATGGAAATTGCTGCATGCGCGAGGATGGAAATTGCTGCATGCGCGAGGATGGAAATTGCTGCATGCGCGAGGATGGAAATTGCTGCATGCGCGAGGATGGAAATTGCTGCATGCGCGAGGATGGAAATTGCTGCAATATCTCCAGATCTGGACAATCTGATTTCTCACCAGAATATTGTGTTTATTCAATTGTATATCAATGTCAAAAATGAATAAACAAAGCATTCAAAGCTAGAGTCAAAAGGTCAAAAGAAAAAGGTGAATATGGCTAGATCTAGTATGTAAAGGAAAGGCTAGCAAAAGTGAAAGCAACCTATCAAGCATGTGCAAATGTCAAAATCTGATCATTAAATGGGCTTGCACGTTTTTATTCATAAGGAAGTCAAGTTAGCAAAAGGCAACTTGAAACAAGCCAAAAATGGAAGATCACATGTTGCTGCCAGATCTGATCCTCGGACTGAGTATGACAGCCCTATGTCATAAAGTGGCTTTTTCTCTCATGTCCACATCACCTCAAAAGATGAAGCCAACCTAGACCTTAAAGACTTCGAAAAATGCAGCTCAGAAACAGCCTTGCACTCTGATTAAAGTGAAAAAGGAAGGACATGTCAAGATCAAAGACTATGCTGCAAGAGGATGGTTCTGCCTAAGCCTAACAAGCTGAGTGGCAGTTCTGTAATTTTGATGAAAACCTTGGATCCTTTGAAAAAGAGCTCCAACGGTCATCAAGGGCTTGGATCTCTATAAAATGCATACAAGCTCTCCATTGGAAGATACACAACACACTTGCATAAAAAGATCAAGCATCTTAAAGCTTTTCAAGAAGCAAATCACATCCTCTCTTATTACTTTCTTTGATCCTACACTATATCTTTGTATATCTTTTGAGAAAGTATTAAGTATCAATCACTCTCATTCTACTTTGTAATTTCCTAGTGAGTGAAGCTTGGAAATAGTTGGAAATTGATTGTAAGCTTGGTGAAGCTTGATAATACACGGTTGTAATCATCCTCGGGTTGAGGATTGATCTGTTTTGAAAGTTAGTGAAATCTCACAAGGGTGTGAGGACTGGACGTAGCCATCATTGGGTGAACCAGTATAAAATTGTGTGTGTGTAGCCTAGCTTCACTTGCAAGATGCACTGAGAGATGCTCCATGGAATCAAAAAACCCAGGAGGAAATACTTTCTCCAACTTACATAGAATGATCGGAATGTCATTTTCCATCTTGATGAGATCTTTATCATAGAGTGTTGAAGAACACAAATTCTTGAAATATTGACTCACTTCAATAAGTGGGTTCAATACATGTGTCGGTAAAGCACTAAAGGCAATAGGAAGTAAACACTCTAAAAATATATGACAATCATGACTTTTCATCCCATGCATCCTCCCATTTTCCACATAAGCACATCTTGCCAAATTAGAACAATAACCGTCAGGCGTCTTCAACTCTTTGATCCAACGATAAACATATTTGGCTTCATTAGTAGATAAAGTGTAATTTGCACGAGGTTTTAGGGTCTTGCCGTTTTATTCCACCACCAACAAATCTGGTCGTCTGCAATATATACCTATGTCTTTTCTAGCTTTGTCATTATCTTTTGTTTTCCCTTTCACATTCATCACAGTATTAAATATGTTGTTAAAGAAAATTTTCTCGATATACATAACATCGAGATTATGTCTCAAAAGATTATCTTTCCAATACGGTAGATCCCAAAAAATACATCTTTTTGTCCAATTATGCCATTGTCCGTAACCTTGTGGTTTACAAGCCACACCATTAACAACATGTACCTTTGGTATATCTTTTACTTTATTCCAAACTTGTTCTAATGTCAATTTAAGCGGGGGTCCTAGACTTTCTGCATAGTCCTTCATAAATGCAGCTTTGTTCCTTCTAAATGCATGATCAGCAGGTAAAAACCTACGATGCGAGTCAAACCACGATGTCTTCCCGCCAAATTTTAAAGTAAATGCTTTTGTATCTTACACACAAATAGGACAAGCTAATTTACCATGGGTGCCCCATCCTGACAACATCTCATAAGCGGGGAAATTATTAATGGTCCACATCAATGCAGCTTTCATCATAAAATTTTCTCTCCGAGCAATATCATATGTCAAGACACCACTCCACAACCTCTTCAAATCGTCAAATAAAGGTTGTAAAAAAATATCAATACCAGTTGTAGGATTAGAAGAACCTGGTATCACAGCAGCTAATAACATATAAGGTTTAGACATACACATATCAAGAGGAAGATTGTAAGGAGTAACAATAACCGACCAACAAGAATAATGAGTAGATGATGCTTGTATGTAAGGCGTAAATCCATCTGAGGATAATCCAAGTCTTACATTGCGTGGATCTGACGCAAAATCAGGATGCATTTGATCAAAGTGTTTCCATGCCTGACCATTAGATGGATGTCACAAGTCACCTCAATTTCTTCTATTCTCATAATGCCACGTCATCTTTCCTGCAGTTTGTATTGATGCAAACATTCTCTGCAATCTTGATACAATAGGTAGGTAAAATATTGCTTTCCTTGGAATTGATTTTCCCCTACTTACCTTAGAGTTATTCCTTTGGTGATACCTTGGTTGTTGACAAAACTTACATTCAACTAAGTTAGCATCATTCATACCAAATTCATTGTCATAATACAACATGCAACCTTTAACACAACAATCAATCCTCTTGACACCTAATCCTAACTTTGACACTAACCGTTTAGCATCGTAATAACTTTGTGGCAGACCATCTCTAACAGGTGTTGTGTCTAGCATCATTTTAGTCATCAAATCCAAAGCTAAATCAGGAACATGAAATTGAGACTTTAGACCTAATAGTATAATACACATTGATAACTTTGAGTTTGGAGATCCTTCAAACAACGGTTTATTTGTCTCTTTCAAAAGACCATCAAATCTCTGAGCTTCTTCATTCGGAAGTCCATCGATATCGTCATATTGATCTTCATTGAATGACAAATTAACCCCAACAACATCCGAAATCATATCATTCATCACCTCAAAGTGTTGATCGTTATAATAATCTAGACCTAACATGTTAGTACTACTTGAAGGACCTATGTTATTCTCCACACATGTACTAGTATTAGGCGCCGCTGGAGACTCTTCCCCATGATTAGCCAAATCCAATAGTTAGACATAAATCCATCTGCATATAAATGCACTCTTATTTCATCTTCACTTTTAAACCGTCTACATCGACATAAACAAAATGGACATCTCATTCCCCCTTCATCTTCGACAATTTTCTGCACTCTCGCAAAATTGAGAAAGTCTTCAACCTTGTTAGCAAAACGTTGTTTAAGACCCTTCCTTCTAGGAAAATTCATATCGTACATCCAACTACGGTCTATATCCATATATATGTGTGTGTATATATATATATATTTATTATGAAAATTAAATAAATATATAAATTATGTATATATATATATATATCGATGTTTTCTATATTAATTGCTTTATTTTTCAAAAGCATTATATATAAATTTTGACATACTTTATATGTCAATTAGGCGGGGAGCATTTGCAAACAATATAATAAATTATATTATCAAGACTATAATTATATAGACCGAAATAAAATTTTAAATAATGTTTAATGAAATTTTTCATAAAATAATTAACTCCTTATATATAAACAAAAATATAGACTGTTAAACTATATAAATATTTTGTACTAACTCAACTACAACTCTTTTTAATAACTAACAAAAATTATTAATATCATCAGTTTTAATAATGTTTTTTTTAAAAATTGTTATATTAAAATCAATAAGTTGTACACGTGTTTCAAACTTTTATTTGTCATATATTATGTAAACAACATAATTTCTATTATTTTATAAATAAATCTATAAGATACATATTTTACTAATCTATATTTTAAAAATAATATAAATATATTTATAATATCACATATATATTTACTAATCTAAATTAAAATATATAAAAATACTAACTTGACGTTGGGTAGTGTCTGACTTGAAGATTTCACTGAGCTTAGAACTCTTCGAAGTAATTAACACTATATCAGCACTGTCAAAATAAAAATTCAATAATATCATATATTATGTAAACAACATAATTTCTATTATTTTATAAATAAATCTATAAGATACATATTTTACTAATCTATATTTTAAAAATAATATAAATATATTTATAATATCACATATATATTTACTAATCTAAATTTAAAATATATAAAATACTAACTTGACGTTGGGTAGTGTCTGACTTGAAGATTTCACTGAGCTTAGAACTCTTCGAAGTAATTAACACTATATCAGCACTGTCAAAATAAAAATTCAATAATATTAATTACATAAATAACTTCAAATCAAAAATAAAAAAAAAAATTAAATATATAATATAATATAAACTTACCAAAATTCAAGCAAGCTTGGAGGAATAATTTTTGTAGAGAGAAGGAGGAGAGAAAATTTAGAGAGAAGGTAGAAGTGAAAAATGATGAAGGAGTGGAGTGATATTTATAGAATTTGGTTGATCCTTTGTGGCGGTCAAAGCAGCCACAATGAGCAACGGATATATGGCTTTTGTGGCAGCCAAAACGGTCAGAAAGGCATGCGTTTGTGGCGGCCACAAATGGCAACGGTCCTTTTGGAGTTTGTGGCGGCCTTTGCAGCCACAAAAGGTAACGGCTATAAGCGTTTGTGGTGGCCTAGGCGGCCACAAATGTCAACGTCACTTTGGGATTTTGTGACGGCCTTTGCAGCCACAAATGGTAATGGCTCAGGCTTTTGTGGCGGCCTTTGCAGCCACAAAAGGTAACGTCACTTTGGGATTTTGTGGCGGCCTTTACCCTCACAAAAATCTTAAAAATTTAGGTGGATTTTCCGGCTGCCTAAGCCCCTCACAAAATCACAACGTTGTGATTTTGTGAGGGCTTAGGCAGCCACAAAATCCACCTACATTTTTAAGTTTTTGCGAGGGCTTTTTCAGCCACAAATAAAAACCAATTTCAATTTTTTATTTGTGAGGGCTTTTTCGGTCATTAATTTGTGTAGGTTTTTTTTTTGCCACAAAATATTTGTAAAGTTGACCACAAATTAGGGGATTTCTTGTAGTGTAGTGAACCTGATGAAGTTATTTGATTTTAATGGTAAGACTTCCAAATCTGATGGAGTTATTGCACTGAACTTGAAAGTAGGATTTGTGGTGAGGTCATCTATGTTAATAGTGGTCCCCTCGAAGGACAATTATAATCTATTGGTTGAATGTGAGTGGATACTGGTTGTAGGGGCAATTCCATCAATTGTGCATCAAACCATGGTGATATGGGATGAATAAAAACACGTGAAATGTATTGAAACTGACGATCGTGCTTCAGAAAGAGATGAAAGTAACATCTTGAATGTTGAGAAGATATCGAAGCATGCAAGTTTGTGTAGGTTCAAAGTGTTTGAGTAGTGCAAAAAGTATTGTTCAAAAAGTGGTGAACTTGTGAATATCACTACGCGAAAAACTGCATTTTACAGCGCTTTTTTTAATCCATTTACAACGCTTTTTCAAAAAAACAAGCGCTGTGGAATCGAGCGCTGTAAAAGATACAACAACGCTTTTAAAAAAGCTCTATAAAACATGTAAATATAACGCGCGCTTGTTATGCACATTTTACAGCGCTTTTTCAAAAAAGCGCTGTAAAATGCACACCCATTATATGAGTTATGAGTCTGCTTTTAGAGCGCTTTTTACCAAAAGCGCTGTAAAATACACACCCATTATATGAAATTATGGGTCTGCATTTTACTGCGCTTTTTTGAGAAAGCGCTGTAAAATGCACACCCATTATATGAGTTATGGGTCTGCTTTTTAGAGCGCTTTTTAACAAAAGCGCTGTAAAATGCACACCCATTATATGAAATTATGGGTCTGCATTTTACAACGCTTTTGTGTGTACATTTTACAGCGCTTTCTCAAAAAAGCGCTGTAAAATGTACACCATTATAGCGCTTTACAACAACATTTTACAGCGCTTTTTAAAAAAAGCGCTGTAAAATGTGTTTTTTTTTTTTTAAACGCTGTAAATTAAATATTTGAAATGAAAAGCACTTTTTAGCCTTTTATGACATGTTTTTTTAGAAAGCGCTGTCTTTTATCTTTTTATCCAAAATTATTTTGATCCAAAATCAGTTCACAATCAGTGCACACAACAACAAAACATATTCAAATACCATAAGCAGTTCACACAAGACAATCAGTTCACACAATCAGTAGAACAGAAATCAGAACTCTGTAACTTTATTAACATATATGTAACTCTGTAATTTACAACCTAAGTAACTACATTCAGATACATATATACAACCTAATTTACAACCTAATTACCTACATTCAGATACGTATATATATATAACCTAATTTACAACCTAAACTACATTCAGATCCATATGCATGTTCATATATTGTGTCCTATGATCATTTACATATAATAACTAACAGAATATACATTATATGCACTAGCTACCATATAATATTCAGATCCCTTGCCCAGCAGCAAGCTATTTCCCAGAAAATCAAATAATTTTCATGTCAAGCACGTACTGACACCATTCTTCCTTTAATTCCATCAGATCTTCCTCAGAATATGATGGACTGGAATTGGCAAAGTACTGCAATATAAAAATTGAACATATTATATTAAGTTAGTATCAAATATATAGATAATTTATATATGAAAATCATATAATGCAAATACCGTACCGTTTCTGGGATAATAGTTTTATTCTTCTCAACAATCTCCTTCATGAATCTCAATATGTAGTACCCACAGTCGATGTTATTTGTTTGACGAGGGCACTTTATTGAGATCCATGTAATGTTATTAGACTTCTGCTTCGACACTTTAGCACCTCTTTGAGCTCGATAAACTTTTAAGGCACTATCGAATGAATAAATGTGATTATTAGAGCATGAATATTTATATATACATATATATATATAAATATATATATGTAAGAAATAAATGAATGTTACTTACGTGTCGAGCATAGTCTTTATTTCGGGGTGATTGGTGTAATCGCCGTTCACGGGATCCAAATAGTATATCACTTCAGAGACCGCATTGATTGCAAATAGCACCCAATGTGCCCTACAACAAAAAAAAATTGGTTAAGCAATTTTGTTTATACACAACTAATAAATTAAATTTTCATCAATTAAAAAAAGATAAAATTACGTACCCTGAATTATATGGTGCCAAGAACGATTTATCATTTTCTATATTTCCTAAAAACATATCTACAATGTATTTCTTTACATTGCCTGGGTCGAGTTTCCACATCGACATCTTATGCGGAGACAAGAATGAGTATTTATTTGACAATTTCCTCGTGCACACGACCTTCTCATACAAAAACCTTCAATGAAAATTTTAAACTAGATTAATTACCAATACATTTAATTAATTACAAATAAATGCAATTAAAAGTATTTTTTACCTTATGTACAAGCTGATTACAGTAGCACTCAGCTCCTTATGTTCGGGAAGTTCGTACATGTGCTCGTTTTCGTGGTATTCAACATACTCATCTCCAAATATATCTTTATTCATGTATACGATGCGCGAATCGTCGCTGCTGCCCATGTTCCTTTTTATTTGGATGTCAAGACACACCCCGTATTTACCAAGGCGTGGCTGACTTTTATTAGGAGCAGCAGCAGCAGCGACCGATTTTCCCCGATCCAGATTTTTTGTTGCTGCAAGTTTGGCAGCTTTATTACCCTCCAGCCTTTGTAGTTTGGCAGCTCTATTAACCTCCAATTTTTGAGGTTTGCTGCATTTTTTTGGCTGTAGGGGTGGTTTATTTATTTGGACCTACAAAAATGAGGTAAAATGTTAGTTTATTGAATCTGAAAAAATGACAAACCTTAGGCAATAAATGTGACAAACCTTTTCGGGAGATGTAACTGATTTGTCCTTGGGAATCTTTTTTTCGAGGGCAACAAGGTGTGTGGGCCATGCCACGTAACTGCCAATAGCGTCGCTTAAGAACTTCATATCTCCATCGTTGTCCGGTATGGGCAACGGTGCAGTTGGTTCGAAAGCAACCGTAGGCGATACTTTGACATGGCCCGCGGGGATCGGAATATTGTGCAATACTTCTCCCGAAGTATTGTGCAATATTCCTTTTCCCACCTTCCGTTGAGTCGGCGAGGACAAGTATAGGACACATGTAGTGACACCCTACATCAATAGTTAAAACATAAGTACAGTTAATATATAAGTTTGTTTAATACATAAGTAATTACATAAGCAAGTAAGTAGTAAGTAATTAATTACCTCGGGAATACTCTTCAAACCGACGTTGCAACTCCCGGTTTCACTCTCCATTTGTATTTCAGGTTGGAGCTGAACCGGAAGTTGCTTGTCTTTATTCGTATTCACCAAGAGTGCCACTTGCTCCGATAGGATTCTGAGCTTCTCTAATACTTCCTCGTTGGAAGGTTTTTGGCGCTTCTCTTGAGGAAAAAAGCTTTTGGGAGTTACGCCAAATCATTTCCTTCTAACTCGACCGGAATACTCAGGGACATTAAACACTTTACCAAGAATGTCCCTGCAAGTATCCTTGTTGCCCTCTGGATTTTCAGAACTTTGTTCAATAATCTCCTAAAATACATGTAACATTAAAAAGATAAGTTCAATAGCATTTTTAAAATACAATATTAAAAAATATTAAAGTGATAATATACTTACACAAAGTTCTACAACTTTCTTGACATTTTCATTATCAACCACTCCTTCTTTGTTAACACGCGCTTCCTTCCATAAGATATGACGACCCAAGGGTTGATCGGCTTGGGTGTCTTTTCTCTATTCGTTAAAATCATAAACAAAATAATACAAATTAGTTACACACTATAGTTTATAATACAAATTACTTCATTATATAAAAGTGATGTTTAATTACTTACAATTTGTTGTTCAAGGCGTGCATATCCCATACGTGATTTCTTGTATGGGTGTTTTGGGTTGCTTGCCCGTTCGCGATTTGCCTTACTAATATTCTATATAAAAAAAAAATAGCAATTGTGTAAAAATTTAAAATACGCTACGAATATGAATAATAAAACACAAATGCTAATAAATTAATCACTTACGACAAACGCCGGGTCAGAACGTTTGGAAACAAATGCACTCCATTCATCCTTTGATATATAATGTTGATATATTTTTGGAGGTTCAACACTTGTGTTTCCTTCTCTATCTTTTAGATAGAAATTTGAGAGATGGTATCTAAATCCACGATGGATCTTTCTAGCAACTCTCAAAACATAAGACTTTCATCCCTCATCAAGAACAAAAGTCGTGTGCAATGAAAAAAATTATAAGTAAAGTATTTCAACGAAAAAAAATATAAATGACAAAAGAGTGGATCAAAAAATTTACTTGAATGTCATTCCATATAATATCTTTGGCATCCTTCAACGCCTTATCTCTCCAGTTGTCTATTGTTATTGGGACATTTTGACGAACAACAGCCCCAATGTAGCTTACAAACATGGAGCTGTTGGGGTCAACTGGCTGACCACTCTCGTTCCAGCCAACCTAATAAACTCATATAGTAAGTACATGCCCTAAACCCTAAAAAAAGATAAAAATCACACAGCAAACAAAGTATAGTATACCTCAAATTTAATCCCACTACTCCTTGCTTTAATCACCTTTTGCATTATAGTTGCACCACGTTTGACTTCTTTTTCATAAGTCTTGGAGGTGCCAACTTCTTCATTTTGAACTTCTATATCTTTGTTTGTATCCATTTAACTACAACAAGTTCAACATGCACTTTAGTATAACATCAACAAGCTCAACATGGATCATGCATTATTATAAACAAACTCAACATGTATCAGTATATCTTAAAAAAGCTCAACATGCATTCTAATGATTACAAAAATTTAATAACATCAATACCTGAATAATGATGGTTCGAAGAAAGACGAAATGCAAAGAAAAGAGGGTTTGCAGAAAGTTCACAGAAATATGGTTCAAAGAAAAGAGGGAACGGTATTGAAGAAATACGTAATGAGGGTTACGTATTTCAATGAAAATATATTGTGTGAAATGGGAGAGATGATCTTGGACGGAAATAAGGTTCGAAATGAAGGAGATGATCGTGGAAATAAGGTTCGTAATGGACGGGATGATAGGGTTTGCAAAAGAAGAGAAGAACGATGAAGGTTGAGATGATAGTGAAGTTTACGTAATGAAGAGGAAACTGAAGCGGTTACAGTTATATATACGTAACCCTTTTACGGCGCTTTTTTATAACCCTTTTACAACACTTGTTTAAAAAGCGCTCTAAAAGGCTTAGGTCTTTTAGAGCGCTTGTTTGAAAAGCGCTCTAAAAAGGCGTCCTTATTTAATTTTTTAAAAGGATCTTTTACATCACTTTTCCCAATAAGTGCTGTAAAAGACCTCATTGTTTTATTATGTTATATATAAAACCCGTTTACAGCGCTTGTTCAAATAAGCGCTGTAAAAGGTCTCTTTATTTTATTTTTAAAACAGTATTTTACAGCGCTTATTTGGACAAGCGCTGTAATAGACCTCCTTGTTATATTATGTTATATGAATGTTTTTTTTAAAGCCTTTTACAACACTTTTTTAAATGAGCGCTTTTAAAGGCCTTATTGTTTTTGTGTTTTGTTATGTTATTTTTTAAACAAGCTAAACATGCAAAACCCACATAGTAGTAACTGGTCACCACCAAAATCTCTTCCTCTTCACCAAACTCTTCTCCTTTTATGCATCTTCTTCACAAACATCAAAGCTTACTCTTTCACAATTCAATCTCCACCTCAACACCCTTTTTATCTCTTTACATTCCCTTTCCTTCTTAAATCGAAACTTGGTATTCAGGTTCATTGCCATGTTGCGAAAAATGGGTTTGAGTCTGATGTTTTTGTTAACAATGTGTTTTTGGGGATTCCCATGATGCGTACAAGGTGTTTGAAGAAAATCATGTTAGAGATAGTCATGTTAGGTGTCTGATGAATATTATTTTTAAAGCTTTTTACAGCGCTTTTTCAAATAAGCGCTGTAAAATGTCTTTTTTACTTATTTTCAAAAGGGTCTTTTACAGCGCTTTTTATAAAAAGCGCTGTAAAAGGCCTCATTATGTTATTTTTGTGTTGGTTTTTTTTAGGTTCAATTTTGGATGACTGTAACTCAGACATTTATTCCAATCGAATTGGCACTTAATTTACATTATATAAGTGACATTAGTAGCAAACTGTGAGATGTTATAACTAGGATCCCAATATGCTGGTATGTATGGTTTGATTCCAAAAGCTTTTGATATGACATTTGTTGCTATTCTGCCATATTAGTATAAAACACTCAATTCAAATTACATGCATATTTATCACAATAATTCAGATTACATGCATATTTATCACAATAATTCAGATTACATGCATATTTATCACAATAATTCAGATTACATGCATATTTATCACAATAATTCAGATTACATGCATAGCTTATATAAAACAATTAAACATATACATTAAGATGCCCTTCTTCTTTTCCTGGTGGCATTCACATTTGTTTGTCCATTTACAATACGAAACGATGGATTAATCCAAATTCCCTCATCATGATCATCTCTAAGATATAAACCATCATCAGTTGAATCAATTTCATGTGGTTGTTGTGATGTTGCAAATAAAAGATCATTACCAACATCTTCATCATTATTGTTATCATCACTTATTTTATTGGTCGATAGGACAACAAACCATTTATCATCAACAGGATTAGTGACATAAAACACTTGTTGAGCTTGCGACGCTAAAATAAAAGGCTCGTCTTTGTATCCCACCCTATTAAAATCGACAAGCAAGAATCCTGACTCATCAATCCGAACGCCATTATTATTATCGACCCACTTGCAACCAAATATGGGAACACGAAACATTGTGTAGTCTAACTCCCATATGCGCTCGATAACCCCAAAATATGATAGATTTGCATATATTGGGTTTTTGTCTTTTGCACTTGAGACATGCATCGCTTCAGCTACGAGAGTGACTCCACTATTTTGCATAGTGGTCTGATCATCTTGTTCTTTGGTATAAAATGTGTAGCCGTTAATAACATAACCAGTGTAAGAAAAGACATGTAAGCTCGGACCATTTGCTAGCCACCTCAATCTATTTGAAATTGATCCGGGGTCTATATCAAATTTTGACATTATGTGATTTTTTAACCATGTTACAAAACTTCGATTGTGCTCTCGAGTTATCCAATTTTGATTCCTATTCATGTTCAAACGAGATAACTGATCAATGTGTATTGTAACATACGGTTGAACCTCATCATCATTGTGCAGAACATACAATTGTGCCTGCTCCCATTCTGTCCTTGATATAGTCAGTAGTCTCCTTCCAGTTATCCCTTCTCCTGATAGTCTTCCCGAATGACGAGACATGGGAAGCCCTATGGATTCAACATTGGACAGATATTCAGTACAAAATTCAGCAGCCTCTTCAACAATGTATCGTTCAGCAATACAACCTTCTGGTCGACTTCTACTTTTTACGTACCCTTTTAATATTTTCATATATCGTTCTATCGGATACATCCATCTCATATAAGCTGGCCCACAAAGTTGTGTCTCCTTAACCAGATGAACAGTAAGGTGAACCATTATATCAAAAAACGATGGTGGGAAATACATTTCAAGCTCACACAAAGTAACAACAATTTCCCTCTGCAATGTCGGTAATTTCTGAGGGTCGATCACTTTACTACAAATTTCCCTGAAGAAGAAACATAATCTAGTTAAGGCTAGTCGAACTTTTTCAGGTAAAATGGAACGTATACCTATTGGTAGCAAATGCTCCATTATAATATGACAATCATGGGTCTTCAAACCTTTTAACTTGAGGTCTTTCATACAAACCAAATTTTTAATGTTCGAAGAGTATCCTTCTGGAACTTTAACTTCGTGTAGAAATTTACATAAAACAATTTTTTCCTTTCTAGATAGAGTATGAGCGGCTGGAGGTAGATATGTGCGATTTCCTTTCTTTACTGGAGCCAGTTCATTTCTTATTCCCATATCGACCAAGTCCAATCTTGCATTGACGCCATCTTTAGACTTTCCTGGAACATTGAGTAACGTACCAATAACACTTTCAAATACATTTTTTTCAATATGCATCACATCGAGGAAATGTCTTACATACAATGACTTCCAATATGGCAATTCAAAGAAAATTGACTTTTTCTTCCACCCAGTTTTCACCAGCTCTCCCGCAAAAGGTTTGCCAAATTTATTGGTCAAACCTTGTACTTTTTCAAGTATTTGATATCCAGTCGGTGCTAAAGGAGCTTTACCTTCCTCTGATTTTCCATTGAATGCATTTCTCCACCCACGATACTGATGACTATAAGGTAAAAATCTACGATGTCCAAGAAACACATTCTTCTTACAATGTTTCAACCGCATCCAATTTGTACTCTCTTCACATATAGGACATGCACACTGACCTTTAATGCTATATCCTGATAAATTACCATATGCTGGAAAATCATTAATTGTGCCGAACAACATAGCCCTCAAATTGAAACACTTTTTCCTATACCCATCATAAACTTCCACACCTGTCTCCCACAGAATTTTTAAATCTTCAATTAAAGGAGTCAAGTATACGTCGATATCATTCCCCGGTTGTTTGGGTCCAGAAATTAACAGAGACAACATCATAAACTTACGCTTCATACATAACCATGGAGGTAGGTTATATATTACCAAAATCACAGGCCACGTGCTATGTGAGATGCTTTGAAGACCATGTGGATTCATTCCATCAGTAGAAAGTGCAAGTCTTAGATTTCTTGACTCTATCCCGAATTCAGGATACTCGTGATCAATTTTTGCCCATTGTGGGGAATCTGCAGGGTGTCGAAACATTCCATCTCTAATTCTTTCATCTGCATGCCATGTCAAGTGTTTTGAATCTTCTTCACTGCGATACATGCGCCTAAATCTTGGTATTATAGGAAAATACCACACGACTTTTGCTGGAGTAGATTCTTTCTTCTTATATCGAGAGACATTGCATTTCGGACACGCCTTAAGTAGTTCATATTCGTTTCGAAATAAAATGCAATCGTTAGGACACGCATGAATCCTTTCGTAACTCATTCCAATAGAACACAAAATCCGTTTAGCCTCGTAGGTTCGACTGGGAAGTTCATTATCATCTGGCAACATATCTTTTATGAGTGTTAATAATTCCGTAAAGCTTTTATCAGACCATCCATTACTCGCTTTTAAGTTGTACAACTTTAATATCGCTGACAGTCTTGTGAATTTAGTACAACCATTATATAATTCTTTCTCTGCATCACTCAACAAACTTTCAAACATTTTAGGACAATCTCGAAGATCTTCTTCAACTGCTTTTGCAATCTCATCAACTCGGTCCGGCTCATATGTATCTGTATCGAAATCAGTTGAAGCATATGTAGAACTATTCTCAAAATTAATGTTTCCTTTTTTTTTCTCACCATGTCTTATCCAACATGTGTAGCTTTGATCAATTCCATTACATACTAGATGTCCTTCTAATTCATCTTCTCTAACACGTTTTCCAAAACAACATTTTAAACAAGGACAAACTACTCTATTTGGATCTTTTGCATTCTTCACTGCAAACTCAACAAACTCCTTCACTCCAATTTCATACTCTTTTGACAATCGATTGGCTGAAATCCATTTCCTATCCATATTATACCACCTATATAAATGCAGTAACAAAAATAATAAGCTTTCAAAACATATCAACAAGTTTCAAAAAGAAACCAATATCAACTAACAATTTCAAAACAGAACAGATCATGTGGTATGAGTTTTTGACAATTTTTGACAATTTCAAAACAGAACAGATCATGTGGTATGAGTTTTTGACAATTTTTGACAATTTCAAAACATAACAGATCATGTGTAAAAAATACCTTAGACAACGTAGATGGCCGCACAGTACGTAGAGGATATTAGGGTTCCCAACGTATATAATTATTTGAAAGATGTAGAGGATATGAGGGTTTCCAACGTATATAATTATTTGAAAGATGTATTTTACAGCGCTTGTGAAAAAAGCGCTATAATAGGTAGTTAAATTCAATGAAAGCGCATGTGTTTTACAGCGCTTGTGAAAAAAGCGCTGTAATAGGTAGTTAAATTCAGTACCACCTATCACGGGTCAGTTCAGTTACCATGGTGTCACCTATCACGGGTCAACATGATTTACTAAAAGAAAAAGCGGGAATCGTAAACGTACCGCCTATCACAGACCAGTATTGTTTACCTAGGTGCCACCTATCACGGGTCAGCACGATTTACTAAAATGCGTAAATCATAAACGTACCACCTATCACGGGTCAGTACAGTTACCATGGTGTCACCTATCACGGGTCAACTCGATTTTCTAAATAGTAACTCGTAAACGTACCACCTATCACGGGTCAGTACAGTTACCATGGTGTCACCTATCACGGGTCAACACGATTTACTAAAAGAAAAAGCGGGAATCGTAAATGTACCACCTATCACGGGTCAGTACAGTTACCATGGTGTCACCTATCACGGGTCAACACGATTTACTAAAAGAAAAAGCGGGAATCGTAAATGTACCACCTATCACGGGTCAGTACAGTTACCATGGTGTCACCTATCACGGGTCAACACGATTTACTAAAAGAAAAAGCGGGAATCGTAAATGTACCACCTATCACGGGTCAGTACAGTTACCATGGTGTCACCTATCACGGGTCAACACGATTTACTAAAAGAAAAAGCGGGAATCGTAAATGTACCACCTATCACGGGTCAGTACAGTTTACCGAGGTGTCACCTATCACGGGTCAACACGATTTACTAAAAGAAAAAGCGGGAATCGTAAATGTACCACCTATCACGGGTCAGTACAGTTTACCGAGGTGTCACCTATCACGGGTCAACACGATTTACTAAAAGAAAAAGCGGGAATCGTAAATGTACCACCTATCACGGGTCAGTACAGTTACCATGGTGTCACCTATCACGGGTCAACTCGATTTTCTAAATAGTAACTCGTAAACGTACCACCTATCACGGGTCAGTACAGTTACCATGGTGTCACCTATCACGGGTCAACTCGATTTTCTAAATAGTAACTCGTAAACGTACCACCTATCACGGGTCAGTACAGTTACCATGGTGTCACCTATCACGGGTCAACACGATTTACTAAAAGAAAAAGCGGGAATCGTAAATGTACCACCTATCACGGGTCAGTACAGTTACCATGGTGTCACCTATCACGGGTCAACACGATTTACTAAAAGAAAAAGCGGGAATCGTAAGTGTACCACCTATCACGGGTCAGTACAGTTACCATGGTGTCACCTATCACGGGTCAACATGATTTACTAAAAGAAAAAGCGGGAATCGTAAGTGTACCACCTATCACGGGTCAGTACAGTTACCATGGTGTCACCTATCACGGGTCAACACGATTTACTAAAAGAAAAAGCGTGAATCGTAAACGTACTGCCTATCACAGACCAGTACTGTTTACCTAGGTGCCACCTATCACGGGTCAGCACGATTTACTAAAATGCGTAAATCATAAACGTACCACCTATCACGGGTCAGTACAGTTTACCGAGGTGTCACCTATCACGGGTCAACACGATTTACTAAAAGAAAAAGCGGGAATCGTAAGTGTACCACCTATCACGGGTCAGTACAGTTTACCGAGGTGTCACCTATCACGGGTCAACACGATTTACTAAAAGAAAAAGCGGGAATCGTAAACGTACCGCCTATCACAGACCAGTACTGTTTACCTAGGTGCCACCTATCACGGGTCAGCACAATTCACCAAAAATGTAAATCGTAAATGTACCACCTATCACGGGTCAGTACAGTTACCATGGTGTCACCTATCACGGGTCAACTCGATTTTCTAAATAGTAACTCGTAAACGTACCACCTATCACGGGTCAGTACAGTTACCATGGTGTCACCTATCACGGGTCAACACGAATTACTAAATAGTAAATCGTAAACGTACAACCTATCACGGGTCAGTACAGTTTACCAAGGTGTCACCTATCACGGGTCGACACAATTTACCAAATGAAATGCATGAGCATACACAGACTCCATTCACAACAATCGTTAAGCAAATGCAGATATTAAAAGATTCCCCATTTTTAATACCCATTTAACTTAAACGACTTTCAAACAACATTAATTAAATAAGTCATTAAGAGATTCCCCGTTCTTAATACCGATTTAACTTAATGATTTTCAAAACAAAATGTTAAGCAAACAGTCATATTAAGAGATTCCCCATTCTTAATACTCATTTACCGAAACGATTTTCAAAAACGATAGTTAAGTAACCGAGACATTAAGAGATTCCCCATTCTCAACGCCCAGTTAACTTAAACATTTTCCTCAAATACACATTAAGTAAACCGAGGTATTAAAAGATTCCCCATTTTTAATACTCGTTTAACTCTAATGGTTTTCAAATTCCACAGAAACAAATTCAAACATACTTTCACATTCAAACCATAATTCACAACAACCACACCAATTAACAAACATCAAGTACGAACACACCAAATACAACGAACACAAATCACGCAACATAACACCCAGATACATCAAATTTCATTTACCCATAATCATACACAATGACATTCAAATTCATTTACCACGAAACATTCATCACTATAAACAAAACCTAACTCTAAGGTTTTTACCCATAACGCACTAGTTTCGTTTTTCCCCAAATCGATACATTTAACCCTAACAAATTCCTTCCCACACAACTACAGATAAGTCCCTAATGCAAGCTAGAAGTTTGGAAGGAGCCCTTACCTCAAAGTTAGCTTTATCGAGAGTTTCCGGTTCCGCGAGAAATTCCGGTAAAATCTCCGCTCGCAACGCCGCTTCCAAATTAGTTCACTAGCACCGTAGCGTGGTGGTGAGCAACTTTCCCTTCTATCTCTTCGAGAAAAGAGGTTTGGATCTAGGAGAAACGGAGGGGTTTGTGTTTGGATCTTAAAAACCGTATTTCTTCGTTTTCGAATCAAAGAGGAAGAGTGGAGTTACGAAAACCTTGGTCTAACCCTCACCCAACCTTGGGTCACTAGTTTTGAAGGAAAGGAAGCAACGAAAACGAAAAATGGAGAAGGATGGATTTTTGGTTTTCACGTGAGATGTTCAGAGGAAGGAGATGGAATTTGAGATTTTCCTTCCTTTCTATTTCTTTCCTTTGTTTTTCCTTTCTTCCTTTTTCCTTCCTTCCTTTATATACTATTTTCTTTTCCTTTTCCTTCCTTCTAGTTTTCCTTTCTTTTTCCCTCCAAACAAACATATATAAATATAATAATTATAACTTAACAAATATCTCAAGATCTAGATATTTATTAAATTACCGTTTCACCCGAAACACCTTAAATTCTCCATAAAGGATTTTCCGCAGTTAAATTCAATTTATTTATCGACGAGAAATTCTAATTGGCATCGAAATATCTTTTTGATTATAAAACTCCAAAATATTATTAACTTTGGCTTAAAAGCCTCCGAGCCAAAATCCAAAATATACCAAAAATACATAAAAGGTACTTTAAAATTATGGGTCTTACACATGATTTTACAGCGCTTGTGAAAAAAGCGCTGTAACTGATACGCGAAAGCGCTTCATTTTACAGCGCTTTTTTGACAAGCGCTGTAAAAGCCTTATAACGTTATGCGCAAACGTTATATGACCTACAACAGCGCTTGTCAACAAAAGCGCTGTAGAAGGCTCCGTTATTTTTAAAATATATTTACAACAGCGCTTGTGTTTAGCAAGCGCTGTAAAAGGGGCGCTGTTAAATGTCATTTTTGGCGTAGTGTATGTTGTTAAAACCTCATGTGGAATTCAAGCTGAACAGCAATAACGAAAAGGAAGATCATGGCCACAATTCGACCAACAAATGGATCTTAGTATGAGTGTCTCGAGCCTTATAGCTCAAATTTCGGCCTATGTGGCAGAAAATAAAGTAAGAACAACTTATAAAGCTACAAAAGAAGAGGTGGCTATTATAGCCAATCTTGACGAAGTAAAAAACAAATAAACAATTCAAATGTACAATGTTCAAGAGAGCCAATAAAAAAAGGACCAAGTTTGAAGGAGTTACACGAAGATGTTGTAAAAGCACCTCTAATCAATAAAGTTGAAGAATATTCGAAAGAAGATAATCTAGAATTTAATGTTTTAGATAACTCTCTTGATTGCATATTTAATGATTCCCTTTTGGGATTTGAGAATGGTTGGTCAAACGAGGTGGGAAAACTTGAAGCTCAAGATCCCTTTGAAGAAGTGAATCTAGCCGAGGAAGGTGAAAAATCCAAATCCACATATGTAATTACTTTACTCGATGAAAATTTAAAGAAATAAATAATAGCCATATTACATGAATATAAGGATTTCTTTACATGGGAATATAAATACATGCTAGGTTTAGATAAAAGCTTAGTGGAACACTAATTACCTATGACACCTATAAAAAACCAGTAAAACAAAATCCTAAGTTAATTCGAAACGACATGTACGTTGACTGAATTTCTAATATAGTCCATGTAATGAAAAAGAATGGTGCTCTAAGAGTATGCATAGATTTTAGAGATTTGAATGTTGCAACTCCTAAAGATGAATACCCTATGCTAGTTGCTGACATATTAGTACATTCTGCATGTGGTAATGATATTTTAAGTTTAATTGATGACTATTTAACGTACAATCAAAATTTTATTGCTAAGATATTGCTAAAACTGCATTTAGATGTTCTGGCTCACTTGAAACATTCGTATGGACCATGATGCTATTTGGATTAAAAAAATGCATGAGACACTTATCAAAAAGTGAATTTGATTTTCCATCATATCATTGGTGACTTTATGCAGATTTAGATTTACATTGATGAAATAGTTGTCAAATCTAAATAAAAAAAATGGACCATTTATTAAATTTGAGGACTTCATTCGAGAGAATGAAAAAGTTTAAATTAAAAATGAATCCAATTAAATGTGCTTTTGGTGTAACTATAGGAAAGTTCCTTGGGTTTGTTATTCAATAAAAAGGAGTAGAAGTAGATTCCAAAAATATCAAAGTTATTCTAGAAAGTCCTTCCCCAAAGAACAAAAATCAATTCCAATCAATGCTTGGCATGGTAAATTACCTTCGAATGTTCATTTTGAACCTTTTAGGAAGAACAATAGTATTTACGCCTTTGCTTAAGTTAAAGAAAGAAGAATAATTTCGACGGGATGCAAATCATTTGAAGAAACAAAGAGGTACTTGACCAATCCTCCAATCATGATGCTACCTGTAAAAGGGAACCATTGAAGTTATATGTTTCTGCTTCGAAGGAAACAATTGAGAGTTTTCTTGCTCAAGAAGATTCGAATGGCAATGCGAGAAACATTTATTATTTAAGTAGGACTGTTGTAAACGTTGTACTAGATACAATGCTATTGAGTATCTTTGTTTGGCTTCGCACTATTCATGTACTATATTAAAATACTATGTAAAGCCTTTTGAGGTGATTGTGACTTTTCATTACAATATAATAAAGCACATGTTGTCCAAACCTATCTTGCATAATCGAATTTGTAAATGGGATGTATCTTTAACTTGATTTTTATTATCTTATGTTCCATTAAAGGCAATGAAAATTCCAAGCAATTGCTGATTTTTTGGAAAATTAGTCTGTTGATGATAATGAAAATTTTGAACAAGACAATGTAGGTTTGGTCCCATTGAAATAAATTTTTGACAGTTCTTGTCATAGTAAAGGTAGTGGAATTGCAATGTTGATTGTATTTCGTAAGGGATATCCAACTAAATCGTGTACAAATTGTCTATCAAGAGTTCGAATAATGAAGTAGAATATGTATCTTTAGTTGCAGACCTTGAATTGTTATTGGAACTCAAAGCCAAGAATGTGGTTGTTTGTGGGGGTTCCCAGTTGGTGATCTATAGTTGAATCAAAATTATAAATGTGAGAGTCTTAATTTATTAAAGAATTATGAGACTGCTACTCAATTCTTGATGAAGTAGTGTTAGAATACAATCCTCCGATGGAGAACTTTCAAGCAAATGAATTGGCTCAAAATGCATTTGGTTATACGATCTTAAGAAAAAAAAATTCATAAGATCCTAGAAGTTTGAAGAGCCATTATTGAATGCAATTTCGATGTTATGAAGATCGATGAAATTGAACTTGGGATTGAAGAATGGAGATTGTAGAATATTTGAAAAATCCTAGTTTGAATTATGATAAAAAATTAAAATATAAAGCTTTATTTTACACTATACTTGGAGATGAGTCGTACAAACAAATATCGGATAACTTATATAGCTTTAGCTGAAGTACATAAAGGTATTTTTGGGGCTCATCAAGCAGGGAAAAAATGAAGTGGGTTCTGAAGAGACAACATATTTTGGCCAACCATTGTTTCCAAATGATGTGAAGAATGCAAAAAGCATGCCAGTGTCCAACACATACCAACAAATGAGTTACATTCGATTATCAAGCCTTAGCCATTCCGAGGATGGGCCTTTAACTTAATCGACCAAATCTACCCAGCTTCCTCGAATGGGCATACATATATACTAATGGTTGTTGATTATTTTTCTAAATGAGTAGAAGTAATTCCATTGAAAAAAGTCAAACAAAAAGATGTTATAGATTTCATTGAAGATCACATTGTTTTTCGTTTTCGAATTCCTCAAACCCTAACTACAAACAGAGGAATTGTGTTTGTAGGTAGAAAAATGGTGAGATATGGTCGATCTAGAAATATCAGGTTGTTAGCATTAACTACCTATTATGCTCAAGCAAATGGTCAAGTTGAAGCAATCACCAAAATTTTGATCAATTTAATAAAAAAAGCATATCAATCAATAGCCTCGAAATTGGCATGAAGATTTTGTTGGAACCAAGTTGATTTGAAGAAATAAGCCCCTCACTTGTTTTGATGATAACAAAATCGTTTGTGGGAACAATTTAATCCTCTAATGTTGAAATTTAAGTGCGTATGTTCGATCAATAACTCTCAGCGTATCCTCTGATAATTACACAAAGACAAATATACAACACAAATTGTCCTCTCTTTGTTAAGTTTGATATGTGAATCAACGTTGCATTGATGTACCCCTGATAGAACAAAGCAATGTCGCAATCCATTTTCCTCTGATGAACTCAACGTGGATTATGATAATATGCCTCTGCCTTTGATAAGCGTGACAAGAATTCTACTGCCTTTGTGTCTAATAAGTGTGACAAAAATTATACTGCCTCTTATAATCACATCAAGTGTCTGATTGCCTGACTCTAAACTTTCATCCTTTTAAAAGTCAACGCTCTAAAGACAAAACAAATTTGCGCATCCTCTGATCATTTTTCCCTCTGATCATTTTTCAAACAAATACACCGAATTAGTACAAGATCAATCTTGTAAGACCCATAATTTTAAAGTATACTTTATGTATTTTAGTGTATTTTGGTATTGAACTCAGAGGCTTTTTAGCCAAAGTTATTAATATTTTGGAGTTATATGACCAAAAAGATATCTTGATGCCGATTACATTTACTCGTCGATGAATAAATTAAATTAGCTGCGGTGAATCTTTTACGAAGGATTTAATGCGTTATGGGTGAAATGGTAATTTAAAAAATATCTAGATATTTTGAGATATTTGTTAAAAGTAATTATAATATATATAAATATCTTTATGTATATATTTGTTTGGGGAGAAAAGAAAAGGAGATAAAAAGGAAGGAAGGAAAAAGAAAGAGAGGAAAAGGAAAGAAAAGAAAGAGAAAGGAAATAAAAAGTAGAAACTCATTCTTCTTCCTCTACCGCGCGAACACCTCTTTCTCCCTCTCTTCTTCTTCGTTAATTTTGCTTTCTTTTTCTTTCTTTGGCTTCAAAGATAGAAACCCCAGGGTTAGTGGATAAGAAAGCAAGAATTTCTCAACTTCACTCTTCCTCGTTGTTTATAAAACGAAGAAAAACGGTATTAGGGATTTCAAAACCATCAAACACAAACCTCCCCGTTTCATCTAGATCTAAGCTTCGTTTTGCGAAGAGATAGAAGGGAAAGTTGCTCACTACCCGTTACGGTGCTAGGGTACCAACTTTGGAGGCGACGTTGCGAGCAGAGATTTTACCGGATTTACTCGCGGTACCATAATCGAACGTTAAAGCTAACGTAAAGGTAAGGGCTCCTTCCAAACTTCTGTGGTACATTTACGATTCCCGCTTTTTCTTTTAGTAAATCGTGTTGACCCGTGATAGGTGACACCATGGTAACTGTACTGACCCGTGATAGGTGGTACATTTACGATTCCCGCTTTTTCTTTTAGTAAATCGTGTTGACCCGTGATAGGTGACACCATGGTAACTGTACTGACCCGTGATAGGTGGTACATTTACGATTCCCGCTTTTTCTTTTAGTAAATCGTGTTGACCCGTGATAGGTGACACCATGGTAACTGTACTGACCCGTGATAGGTGGTACATTTACGATTTCCGCTTTTTCTTTTAGTAAATCGTGTTGACCCGTGATAGGTGACACCATGGTAACTGTACTGACCCGTGATAGGTGGTACATTTACGATTTCCGCTTTTTCTTTTAGTAAATCGTGTTGACCCGTGATAGGTGACACCTCGGTAAACTGTACTGACCCGTGATAGGTGGTACGTTTATGATTTACGCTTTTTAGTAAATCGTGTTGACCCGTGATAGGTGGCACCTCGGTAATTGGTACTTTGGCCTGCGATAGGCGGTACAATTATGATTTACGGCCCTTCGAGGAGGGTTTTGGTTTGGAATTCTGAGTCCATGCATTTTGGCATATACGCATCGCATTAGGGTGCTTGGCACGCGAGTCGTGTTTGATTCAAGTTTATGATTGAGTGTTTTGAATTTGAGTTGTCGTGGTAATTGTGTTGAAATTGCTAAGTGTTATGAATTGATTATTGTGTGTAAGTGTGATGGATTGTAAAACTATTTCGAAACTCAATTTGTCGTGGTGATCGTGTGGGAATTGCTAAGTGTTAAGATGTGGAGTTGTGTATGAATGTGATTGAGTTAGTTTATGTATTTTTGGAAGAATATGCAGGGAAATCGATTTTCCAATCGATTGGATGAGTTACAGGGACTTCCCAAATTTGACATAATCGATATGCCAATCGATTTTATAATATGTTTTTCAAAACCACTTAAGAAATCGATTTGGAAATCAATTTGGCCATGCAGGAATTCAGCAAAACTGACAAAAATCGATTTGGAAATCGATTGGCATTAAGTCAGGGGCTCAGCTATCCTGTCAATCGATTGCCCAATCGATTGAATTAAGCCCAAAATTCAAATTTCACTAAAAACCTTCAGGAAATCGATTTGGAAATCGATTGGCTTAGTAGAAATTCTAATTTTGAGTTAGATAACAGATTGCTCAATTGATTTATCAATGTCTTGGTTATTTATGTATTACTTGATGGATTGAGAACTTTATTTTGACTTCATTTTTATTTGGCAAGTGTTATATGAACTTTTAGCATATGGAAAACCCTTTTAAGGTGCATGCTAAGTTGAAAGGTTATTTTGTGCATTTAAAAACTTAAATGTTATGTGTTAATTGTTAATTTCGGTTGGTGACCCTTTACAACTATTGTGGAAATCTGGGCTTTGCCCTCAGATGAGAGCCAGGATGATCCTACCGGTTCGTACCCTACGAATGAGATTGTAGAGGGGAATGCTTGACTAGAGCTATGTTAGGAGGATCTTACGGGGCGCGTGGAGATCACTCAGGGCGTTTAGTTTGTTTTGGAGAATGATCAGATTAGGTTGACATAGAGGGAACAAACGTCTTTCTTTTGAATTGTATTTATTTTAAAATGGAAGACTGTACTTATACTAATGTTGTCAGCTTGACATGTTATTTTCGATGGGTTACATGTACCACTTTTTGATGTGTAAATATTTTGTATTCATATTTTGAGAAACTTTTCCGCTGCTTGTAAATTATAATGACTCAATTATTTATCCAAAGGTATTACCTTATTTGATTCTCTGATTTATTTTAATTTCTTTTGAAAAAAAAAAATACACCCTCTCTTTGAAAATCGGGGCGTTACAAATCTTTTCTGAAAAGTCTCTTTATCAAATTAATACCACAAAGATACAATGCAAAATTTCATGAAGTATCCTTATTTTCTACAATCAGTACAAAGACCAGAAACCATAATTGTACTCTATAAAGGGTGTGCCTCCCTCAACGAAGAAAAAAAGAACAACGAACAATACAAAACATACAAGCAACAAGAGAGAAGCACATCAATACTCTTGATATTTTTTTTTTTTTTACATTATTGCTAAGAAATTTTTTGAAGCAAATAATTTGTAAAAAATCTCTACGAGAGTTTATTCAGATAAACCTCAAAAGTAGGTGTTCAAGTGTAAATATTATTCAATGATAATTTAGTAGAATAAATCCTTTAGGTTGAAGGGATTGGACGTAGCTACAACATTGGTGGTGAACTAGGATCAATTGTTGTGTCTCTCTACTCTGTTTTCATTACCCTTTTTACTTTAAGTATAGCCACATAAAAATTTCTTGAAAACACAATTCAAACCCCCCTTTCTTGTGTTCTTTTCGGTCTACAATTGGCACCAGAGCTTAGTCTCAAAGCTAAGCACTTAATCGTGTTTGAGTAAAGATCTTTATCCGTTATGGCTAATTGTGGTGAAGAAGTTACAGGCGAAAATGTAACATGCCTCCTCTATTTGATGAAGAGAGATTCGAGTTCTCGAAAGATTGACTTAGAAGTTTCTTAATCTCTCACGATCTTGAACTTTGGGAAATAGTTGAAGATGACTATGAAGTTCCTAAATATACTCCTTGTACTGAAATACCGAGAAAAAACTTTGATGCTAATCAAAATAAACAATAGAAAATACATCACAAAGTTATAATCTTCATGATGAATTTATCACCTTCAAGGACTTTGGAAAATAAAGCAACAAAGAAAAAACTAAGAGTATCTTTAATGCTATGGTTCTTTACTACAAAGGAAACAAGCAGGTACAGATAGCCAACGCTAATCTGATCGTCAAAAAGCATGAACTCTTTCAAGTGAAAGAAGATGAAAACATTGTAAAATGTTTTCTTGATTCCAAACTTTGGTTCCTAGAATCAAAGTCCTCCAAAAGACATACACTACGGTCAACCATGTCAAAAAGATCCTTAGAAGTCTTCCCAACTAGTGGAGATCAAAGGTAAGAGGTATTCAAGAAGCCAAGGATCTAAACAAATTGCCTCTGGAAGAGCTAATGAGTTCACTAAGATTCCATGAGATTGAACTAGTTGAAGATGAGCCCAAGAAAAAGTCTAAATCAAAGGCTCTTAAATCCCAAGGAAATAAGACAAGTTCTAAGGCCTTGCTAGAAACTGAAGAATCAGATGAAAACGAATGAAAAGATCAGAGGGAAGACTCAGTTTATGACGAGTTGTCCTTTATCACAAGAAAAATTCAGCGCACGTGGAACAATAGAAATAAATATTTTCCCAAAAGAGATTTCATAAGATCCCAAAATAGTAGAGAACGAAGTGAAAATCTAGACAAAATTAAGCTCATGTACTATGAATGCAAGGAACTAGGTCATTTCAAATCAAAATGTCCTAAACTTGAGAAAGGAAAATCCAATAAGAAAGACTTCAAGACCAAGAAGAAAGGACTTATGGAAACCTAGTACGACTTTGATGAATCATCCTTCTTCTTTTAAATATATCATTGTGTCTCTTGTTATGGGTCAGATTTCGGATACTAGCCAACGTCTGGTCGGAAAATATGGATTTCGATCGATTTGGTAATATCGTACGGAAATAGCCCAGAAAGTCCAGATAAAATCGAGGATCAAGAGACCCTTGTAGCATTCTTCTCTTAAATTTATCACCGTGTTTTGGGTTCTGGGCCAGACTTCCCACACAAGCCATTGTCTGGTAGGAAAATACGAATTTCGGTCAATTTTTCCAAATCGTACGAAAATCGCCTAAAAAGTTCAGATGAAAAGTCTAGAGACCCTTGTAGTATTCTTCTCTTAAATTTATCATTGTGTTTTGTGTTATGGGGTAGATTTCAAACACTAGCCCTCATCTGGTCGGAAAATATGGATTTTAGTCGATATTTTCTGATAGGTACGGGAGTGACCTAGAAAGTCCAGATGAAATCAAGGATCAAGAGACCCTTGTTGAATTATTCTCTTAAATTTATCCTTGTGTTTCATGTTTCTGATCAGATTTCGCACACTAGCGATTATTTGGTCAAAAAGTACATATTCCATTGCTTTTTATAAAATTGGTACGGAACTCGCCGGTAAATTCAAAAACAAATCGAGGATCAAGAGACCCTTGTAGAATTTTTCTCTTTAATTTATCACTGTGTTTTAGGTTTTGAGTCAGGTTGGACACTAACCACTACAGATGTCAGTCGATTTTGTCAGATCGACACAGAAGTTGCCCATAATGTCCAAATGAAATCGAGGATCAGCAGACACTTTTAGCATTATTCTGTTAAATTTATCATTAAGTTTCGTGTTCCGGGTAAGATTCCAGACACTAGCCATCGTTTAGTTGGAATTTATGATTTCGTCTGACTTTGTCAAACAAAGATGGAAATCGCCTGGAAAGTCCACATGAAATCGTGGATTAGGAGACCCTTGTAACATTCTTCTCTTAAATTTATCTTGGTGTTTTGTGTTCTAGGTTAGATTTCTGACACTAGCCATCGTGTTCTCAATATATACGAATTTCGTTCAATTCATCAAATCAAAATGGAACTCGTCCGAAGAGTACTGATCGGAAAATACTCGTCCGAAGAGTATTAGAATTCCCTTATAGCATTCTTCTCTTAAATTTATTACTATATTTCGAGTTCCGGGTCAGATTTTGGACACTAGCCATTGTCTGGTCGAAAAATACGGATTTCATTTGATTTGGTTAGATCGATACGTAAGCTGCATAGAAATTCTTGATGAAATCGAGGATCCGAAGACCTTTGTAGCATTCTTCTCTTAATTGTATCACTGTGTTTGGTGTTCTAGGTCAGATTTCGGACTAAAGCCGTCATCTAAAATTACAAATTTTGGTTGATTTTGTTAGATCGGTACAAAATCCGCTTGGAAAGTTCAAATGAAATTGTGGATCAAGAGACCTTGTAGCATTCTTCTCTTGATTTTATCATTGTGTTTCGTGTTCAGGGTAAGATTTCAGACATAAGCCAGATTGGTACGATATTACGGATTACGAATTTCGATTGATTTTATAGATTGGTACAAAATTTGTTTGAAAAGTCCCGATTAAATTGAGGATCTGAAGCCTCTTGTAGCATTCTTCTCCTAAATTTGTCACTATGTTTTGAGTTTTGGGTTAGATTTAGGACACTAGCCATTGGTTAGTCGGGAATCGCCCGAAAAGTCTAGATCAAATAAGGATCAAGAGACCCTTTTAGCAATCTTCTCTTATATTTATCACTTTGTTTCGTGTTTCGGGTCATATTTCAGATACTAGCCATTGTCTTGTTAGAAAATAAAGATTTAAGTTGATTTTGTCAAATTGCTTTGAAAATAGCCCAGAAAGTCTTGGTAAAATCGAGGATTATGATACATTTGTAGCATTCTTCTTTTAATTTTATCACTGTGTTTTGGGTCAGATTTTGGACACAAGCCGTTGTTTGGTTGGAAGATACGGATTTCAGTCGATTTTGTCATATCATTCGGAAATCCTTCGAAAAGTACAAATGAAAATGAGGATCAGGAAACCCTTATAGAATTCTTCTCTTAAATTTATCAAAGTGTTTGGTTGAAAAGTACTGATTCTGTTGCTTTTTGTCAAATCGATACGGAAATTGCCCGAAATGTCCAGATGAAATTGAAGACCTGGATCCTTGTAGCATTCTTCTCTTTAATTTATAATTGTTTTTCAGATTTCGGATTTGATATCAGACACAAGCTATTGTCTAGTAGAAAAATATAAATTTAAGTTGATTTGGTCACATCAGTATGGAAATCTCCCAAGAAAGTACAAATGAAAGAGAGGATCAGGAGACACCTGTATCATTTTTCTCTTAAATCTATCATTGTGTTTTGAGTAAGATTTTGGACACTAGCCATCGTCTAGTAGGAAAAATACAAATTTCAGTCGATTTTGTTAGATAAGTATGGAAATCGCCGGGAAAGTCCAAATGTAATCGAGGATGGGGAGACACATGTAGCATTCTTCACTTACATAAGCCAAAAGTGTTTCGTGATTGAAAATTACAAATTTCGATTGATTTTGCAGATTGGTACGAAATCTGTTTGAAAAGTCCAGATTAAATCGAGGATCCGAAGCCTCTTGTAGCATTCTTCTCCTAAATTTGTCACTATGTTTTGAGTTTTGGGTTAGATTTCGGACACTAGCCATTGGTTGTTCGAGAAATACGAATTTTGCTTATTTTTGTCATATCGTAAGAAAATCGCCCGGAAAGTCTAGATCAAATAGGGATCAAGAGACCCTTTTAGCAATCTTCTCTTATATTTATCACTTTGTTTCGTGTTTCGGGTCAGATTTCAGATACTAGCCATCATCTTGTCATTAAATAAAGATTTAAGTTGATTTTTGTCAAATTGCTTTGAAAATAGCTCGGAAAGTCCTGGTACATTCGAGGATTATGATACATTTGTAGCATTCTTCTTTTAAATTTATCACTGTGTTTTGGGTCAGATTTTGGACACAAGCCGTTGTTTGGTTGGAAGATACGGATTTCAGTCGATTTTGTCATATCATTCGGAAATTCCTCGAAAAGTACAAATGAAAATGAGGATCAGGAAACCCTTGTAGAATTCTTCTCTTAAATTTATCAATATGTTTGGTTGAAAAGTACTGATTCTGTTGCTTTTTGTCAAATCGATACGGAAATTGCCCAGAATGTCCAGATGAAATTGAAGACCTAGAGCCTTGTAGCGTTCAGCAGACCCTTGTAGCATTCTTCTCTTTAATTTATAACTGTTTTTCAGATTCCGGATCAGATATTAGACACAAGCTATTGTCTAGTAGGAAAATACAAATTTTAGAGGATTTGGTCACATCGGTATGGAAATCTCCCAAAAAGTACAAATGAAAGAGGGGATCAGGAGACACCTGTATCATTTTTCTCTTAAATTTATCACTGTGTTTTGGGTAAGATTTTGGACACTAGCCATTGTCTAGTAGGAAAAATACAGATTTCGGTCGATTTTGTTAGATGAGAACGGAAATCGCCGGGAAAGTCCAGATGAAATCGAGGATGTGAGACAGTTGTAGCATTCTTCACTTACATTTATCATTATGATTCGTGTTCCAGGCCAGATTTCGGATATTGGGCATTGTGTGGTCGGAATATAAGAATTACATTCAATTTTTCAAATCATGATAGAAATTGCCTAGAAAGTCCCGATGAAATCGCCTGGTCAGATTTCGAATACAAGCCATTGGCTGGTCGAAAATACGAATTTTGGCCAATTTTGTTAGATCGATACGTAAATTGCCCGGAAAGTCCAAATGAAATCGAGGATTAGGAGACCATTGTAGCATTCTTCTCTTAATTTTATCATTGTGTTTTGTGTTCTATGTCAGATTTCATACACTAGCCATCATATAGTCTGAAAATACCGATTTTGGTCGATATTGTTAGAACGATACGATAATCGCTTGGAAAGTCCATATGAAATCGAGGATTAAGAACCTCTTGTAGCATTCTTCTCTTAAATTTATCATTGTGTTTCGAGTTCTAGGTTAGATTTCAGACACTAGATATTGTTTGGTTGGGAAATACAGATTTCAGTCATTTTCGTCATATCGTATAGAAAGCGCTCGAAAATTCGTGATGAAATATGGGATCAAGACACCCTTTTAGCATTCTTCTCTTTAATTTATCACTGTGTTTCGTGTTCAGTGTCAGATTTCAGACACTAGCCATCATTTGGGTTTCGTTCGATTTTTTCAAATCGGTACAGAAATCGCGCGAAAAGTCCTTATGAAATAGAGGATCATGAGACACTTGTAGCATTCTTCTATTTAATTTATCACGTCGTTTCGGGTCAAATTTCGGAAACTAGCCACCGTATAGTAGTAAAATACAGATTTCGATCGATTTTGTTAGATCAAGACGAAAATCGACCATAAAGTCCAGATATTGTTTGGTCAGAAAAATACGCATTTCAGTCAATTTGGACAGATCAATATGGAAATTGCCTAGAAAAGTCCATATGAAATCAAGGATCAAGATACCTATGTAGCATTCTTCTCTTAATTTTATCACATCGGTACGAAAATCGAATTTCGGTCATGTTTGTCACATTGTACGAAAATCCCCTGGAAAGTCTAGATGAAATCTTGGATCAAGACACCTTTTTAGCGTTCTTCTCTTAGATTTATCTCTATGTTTCGTGTTCCAGGTGAAATTTCAGACACTATCCATCATCTGGTCAGAAAATACAGATTACCATCGATATTATCAAATCGGTACAGAAATAACCCTGAAAGTCTAGATGAAATCGAGGATTATCAGAACTTTATAGAATTCTTTACTTAAATTTATCACTGTGTTTTCTAGTCATATTTCGGACACTAGCCATCGTTTAGTCGGAATATACGGATTTTGATTGATTATGTCACATCAGTACGGAAATCGCTTAGAAAGTTCAATTGAAATCGAGGACCAGGAGACACTTGTAACATTCTTCTCTTATATTTATCAATGTGTTTCGTGTTTCAGGTCAGATTTCGGGCACTAGCCATTTTCTGGTTGGAATATACGGATTTCGTTCGAATTTGTCAAATCAAAACGAAAATCACCTGAAAAGTCCACATGAAATCGAGGATCAGGAGACCCTTCTAGCATTCTTCTCTTAAATTTATCCATATATTTCATGTTCGGGGTCAAATTTTAGAGACTAGCCATCATTAGGTCGGAAAATTTAGATTTTGAATTATTTTGTCAAATCGGTACGGAAATTGCTTGGGAAGTCCAAATGAAACCGAGGATCAAAATACCATTGTAGATTTCTTTCCTTGAATTAATCAATGTGTTTCGGGTCATATTTCAGACACTATCCGTCGTCTAGAAGGAAAGATACATATTTCGGTCGATTTTGTTACATCAGTACAAAATTGCCTAGAAAGTTCAAATGAAATCGAGGATAAGGAGACATTTGTAGCATTCTTCTCTTAAACTTATCTTTGTATTTCGTGTTCCCGGTTAGATTTTAGACATTATCCATCGTGTTCTTGGCTAGATTTTAGACATTAGCCATTGTCTAGTTAGAAAATACGGAGTTTGGTCGATTTTGTCAAATCGATACGGAAATCGCCTAGAAAGTCTAGATGAAATCGGGGATCAGGATACATCTGTAGCATTCTTCTCTTAAATTTATCACTGTGTTTCATGTTTTGGGTCATTGTGTTCACACTAGCCATCATTTAATAGGAAAATACGAATTTTGTTTGATTTTGTCATATCAATCCGAAAGTTGCCCTTAAAGTCCAGATGAAATCGAAAATCAGAAGACCCTTGTATCATTCTTCCCTTAAATTTTAACTGTGTTACATGTTCAGGGTTAAATTTCGTTCGCTAGCCATTGTATTGTCGAAAAACACGGATTTGGCTTAATTTTGTTAGATCAACACATAAATTACCCAGAAAAGTCCAGATGAAATCGAGGATCAAGAGTTCCTTTTAAGATTCTTCTCTTAAATTTATCATTGTGTTTTAGGTTATGGATAAGATTTTCGGACACTAGCCATTATCTAGTCGAAAAATACAAATTTCAGTTGATTTTGTCAAATTAGTACAGAAATCATTGGGAAAGTCCATATGAAATCGAGGATTAGGAAACTTTTTTTAACATTCTTATCTTAAATTTATCACTATGTTTTATGTTCCATGTTATATTTTGCACATAAGTCATCGTCTAGTTGGAAAATACGTATTTCAATCGATTTTGTCAGATCTGCACGGAAATCGATTGGAAAGCCCAAACAAAACCAAGGATCAGAAGATCCTTGTACCATTCTTCTCTTTAGTTTATCACTATCTTTCGGTTTCTTGGTCAGATTTCAGACACATGCCATTGTTTGGTTGAAAAATACATATTTTGGTAAATTTTATCATATCGTATGGAAATTGAATGGGTAGTCCTGATGAAATTGAAGATCAGGAGACGTTTGTAGCATTCTTCTATAACATTTATAATTGGGTTTCGTGTTGTGGGTCGGATTTCAGATACAAGCCATTGAATGGTTGGAATATACTAAGTTGGGTCGATTTTTTCAAATCGATACGGAAACCAGTTGGAAAGTCTAGATGAAATCTAGACTAGGAGACTTTTGTAGTAATCTTCTCTTAAATTTATCACAATGTTTCAGATTCTGAGTCAGATTTCAGACACTAGCCATCGTTTGATTGAAAAATACAGATTTCGGTTGATTTTTTCATATCGTATAGAAATCGCCCCAAAAGTCCACATGAAATCGAGGATCAAGAGAACCTTGTAGCGATCTTCTCTTAAATTTATCACTTGTTTCGTGTTTCATGTCAGATTTCGTACACTAGCCATCGTCTGGTCTGGAAATACATATTTTGGAAGATTTTGTTAGATTGGTAGAGAAATCGCTTGGAACATTCAGACAAAATCCAGGATCAAGAGATTTTTGTAGCATTCTTCTCTTTATTTTATCACTATGTTTTGCGTTTTGGGTCAGATTTTAGACACTAGCCATCATTTGGTCGAAAAATATGGATTTTGATTGATTTTCTTAGATCGACACAGAAATGGCTCGAAAAGTCCAGATGAAATCGAGGATTAGGATACCCATGTAGCATACGTCTGTTAAGTTTATCACTATGTTTCGGGTTCCAGGTCAAATTTCTAACACTAGCCATCGTTTGGTTTGAAATTACGGATTTATGTCGATGTTGTCATATCCTACGAAATCGCCCTTAAAGTCGAGATGAAATAGAGGATCATGAGACCCTTGTAGCATTCTTTTCTTAAATGTAGGCTTAATTGCAGTTTTATTCCTTATATTGTTACCAATTAACTAAAATGGTTCCCCTTATTTTAAAATTCGACAATTTTGGTCCGCTTTCATATTTTTGAACCAAAAAATACGGAGTTGACATATTTTTAATATTGTTACATACAATTCTATGACATAGAACCATCTAGATGTATTAATTATTGATATGTCATTAATTAAAATTAAAAATATGAAAAATTTCCTTATAAAATTAATTAAATTAAATATATGAAATATGAAATTGCCCAGAAAGTCCTTATGAAATCTAGGATCTAGATACCCTTTTGGCATTGTTCTATTAAATTTATCACTGTGTTTTGGGTTTTAGGTCAAATTTCACACACTAGGCATCATCTTGTTGGAAAATACCGATTTTAATCGATTTTGTAAAATCAGTACATAATACTTCTGTTAAGGATTAGGAGACTCTTGTAGAATACTTTTGTTAAGTTTATTAACGTGTTTCGGGTCAGATTTCCAACACTAGCCATCGTGTGGTAGAAAAATACGAATTTTTATCGATTCTAACATATCGCCCGGAAAGTCAAGATAAAAATGAGGACTAGGAGACCTTTTTACCATTCTTCTCTAAAATTTATCAATGTTTTTAAAGTTTCGGGTCAGATTACACAAACTAGCCATCGTCTGGTCAGAAAATACTGATTTCAATCAATTTTATCAGATTGGTACAGAAATCGACCGGAAAGTCTAGATGAAATCGAGGATTAGGAGACCCTTGTAGCATTCTTCTATTAAGTTTATCACTGTGTTTCCGGTTCCGGGTCAGATTTCAAACACTAGCCATTGTTTGGTTGGAAAATACGAATTTCGAACGAATTTGTCATATTGCCTCGCAAATTGTAGGAAATCACATGTAAAGTCAAGATGAAACTGAGGATCAAGAGACCCTTGTACCATTCTTCTCTAATATTTATCATTGTATTACGGGTTACGGTTTATATTTCAGACACTAACCATTGTCTGGTCGAAAAACACAGATTTAGGTCAATTTTGTCAGATCAATACGAAAATCGCCCGAAAAGTCCAGATGAAATTGAGGATCACGACACCCATGTAGCATTATTCTCTTAAATTTATCATTGTGTTTTGTGATTTGGGTCAGATATAAAAAACTAGCCATCGTCTGGTCCGAAAATACAGATTTTGATCGAATAATCATATCGTATGGAAATAGCCCGGAAAATCTATGTGAAATTGGTGTTCCGATGACCTGTGTAGCATTCTTGTCTTAAATTTATCACAATGTTTCGAGTTCTAGGTCAGATTTTGGACACTAGCTTTTCTTGGTTGGAAAATACGGATTTCAGTCGATTCTGTCAGATCGAGAATCAAGAGACCATTATAGTGTTCTTCTTGTATATTTATCACTATGTTTCAGGTTTCGGGTTAGATTTTAGACACTAGCTGGAAAACACGGATTTGGATCGATTTTTTCATATCGTAAAAATCGCCTCGAAAATCCAGATGAAATCACGAACCAAGAGACCCTTTTAGTGTTCTTCTCTTAAATTTATCAATATATTTCGGGTTCTGGTTCAGATTTCAGACACTAGTCATCGTCTGGTCGAAAAACACGGATATCGGTCGATTTTGTCATATCCTACAGAAATTTCCTGAAAAGTCTAGTGAATCATTAAGGATCAAGAGAGCCTTGTAGCATTCTTCTCTTAAATTTATCACTTTGTTTCGAGTTCAGTGTCTCATTTCAGACACTACCCATTGTTTGGTCGGAAAATATAGATTTCGTTCAATTTTGTCATATTATATAAAAATCGCCCAAAAAGTCTAGATGGAATCAATATCAAAAGACACTTGTAGCATTCTTCTTTAAATTTATCACTGGTTTTCAGGTGCTGGGTCAGATTTCAAACACTAGCCATCGTCCAATCAGAAAATACGGATTTAAGTCGATTTTGTCAAATTGTCACGACAATTGCCTAGAAACTCCAGATGAAATCGACGATCAAAAGACCCACGAATTTTATCACTAATTTTTGTGTTCCAGGTCAGATTTCAAACATTAGCCATGGACTTGTCGGAAAATACGACTTTTTATCAATTTTGTCGTTTCTTAAAGAAATCGCCCATAAAGTCCACATAAAATCGAGGATAAGGAGACCCTTGTAGAACTCTTCTCCAAAATTTATTACTGTGCTTTGTGTTTTGGGTTAGATTCTGGACACTAGGCATCGTTTAGTTGAAAAATAAGCATTTCAGTCACTTTTTTCATATCGTACAGAAATCGCCTAGAAAGTCTTGATGAAATCGAGGATCTAAAGGCCCTTGTACCATTATTCTCTTAATGTTATCATTGTTTTTTGAGTTCCAGGTCAAATGTAGGACACTACCCGTCGTCTAGTCCAAAAATACAATTTATTTATGATTTTGTAGCATCATACGGAAATCGCCTGTAAAGTAGAAATGAAATCGAGGACCCGGAGTCCTTTGAAGCATTCTTCTCTTAAATTTATCATAGTGATTCGGGTTCTGGGTCAGATGTCGAACACTATCCATCATCAGGTCAGAAAATACAGATTTAGGTCGATTTGGTTAAATCGATATGAAAATCGCCTAGAAAGTTTTGATGAAATTGAAGACAAGGAGACCCTTGTAGCATTCTTCTCTTAAGTTTATTAGTGTGTTCCGAGTAAGATTATTGACACTAGCAATCATCTTGTCTGAAAAATACAAATTTTGATCGATTTTGTCACATCGCCTGACAAATCGTCGTAAAAGTGATCCAATGTTGCACACGAGTCAAATACAATTGATAAAATGTAAATAGAGGTAATAACTCGAGTCGTTTCACAAGGACGTCAAATATAATTATAGATTTTAACATATGAGCAAAACGATTAATCCACGTATTCGAGTTTCAAAGCTATCATAGATTCTATCAATGAGTTTAATTTCTAATTCTTGATTCTATTCTTATTTGACTATAGAATTGATCAAACAAGCTTAATCAATCCTACGTGAATTCGGTTTCTTTGACTGGATTAAGCATCACAATCATCAAAATATTACAATTAACGATCAAACATCGTAAAATCATAATTCAATTAAATTAGAAATTGAAACGAAATTCTGTCAAATGATTTTAATCGATCCTATTGAAAATGAATTTAAGCAATCATAATATCAATATAATCAAATAAACAGAGATAGAATCATGAAGCGAAATTGACAGTGTAACCTGAATCTCAAGGTGTTGATGAAACTCTGAACTCATGGATTAATCTTATAAAATTAGCCATTCCATGAAATTAAAATAAAAGTGTTTATTTCTTGTAGCAATCTGAATCCTAATTTTTCCTCCCTGAGAAGAGAAAGGAAACTCCCAATATATAGTACTCTAGCTTTAGGGTTTTGGGTTTTAAAACAAGTGACCTGCTATTTAAAACTATTACAAAAGTCCATATTAGGAAAATCTGCATTGTAGGTCCAGTAAAGTTCGACATTGGGCTTTTATTTCAACACGAAAAGTTGTATCTCCGATTTTTAGCTATCCAACACCTGCTCGTATGCGCTAATCTGGTATCCAAAACTCAAATTATTACCTACAGTGCGAGCACAGATCAAAATGCAAATAATAAAATTATAATTGAATTTCGACCAAAAGTTTAGAAACAAGTCATCGTATGGTCAGAAAATACGAATTTCGGTCGATATTATCACATCTCCCTGAAAATTTTAAGAAATCGACGAGAAAGTCCATATGAAATTGAGGATCAAGAGACCCTTGTAGCATTCTTCTCTTAAATTTATAAACGTGTTTCGAGTTCATAGTCAGATTTCAAACATTAGGTATCGTCTAGTAAGATAAGACGAATTTCAAATGATTTTTTCAAATCGGTATGAAAATCGCCATGAAATTCCATATGAAATCGATGATCAGGAGACCTTTGTTTCATTTGTCTCTTAAATTTATTATTGTGTTTCTGGTTATGGGTCAGATTTCGGACACTAGCCACCATTTGGTTAAAATATTTGGATTTTGGACTATTTTTTCCAATTGGTACAAAAATCGCTTGAAAATTCCTGATGAAATCAAGATCAAAACACTTATAGAATTATTCTCTTAAATTTATCACTAGTTTTCCATTCGGATTTGAAAGACTAGCAATTGTTTGGTCGGAAAATACAAATTTCAGTCGATTTTGTAAGATCGCCCAAGAAATCACGCAAAAAGTCCAGATGAAATCGAGGAACAAGAGACTCTTGTAGCATTCTTCTCTTAAATCTATCAATGTGTTTCGTGTTTTGGGTCAGATTTTGAAATTGAGGACCAAAAGATTTTGAAATTTATCATAATTTTTTTTGTAGCATCATTCTCTAAAATTTATCATAATTTTTTTTGTTCTGGGTAACATTTCAAACACTAGCCAACATCTTGTCGGAAAATACGGCTTCTTACCGATTTTGTCATATCGCGCGGAATTCGCACCGAAAGTCCAAATGAAATCAATTGTGCTTCGAGTTTCATGTCAAATTTTGGACACTAGTGATCCACTGTCGCACACCGGTCAAATACAATTAATAAAATGTAAATAGAGCAAGTAACTCAATCCGTTTCGTAAGGACTTCTGATTTAATGCATTTTGACTTTTGCACTTATTGGACGAACTACAATGATTAAGAACTAAAATGGACAAAAAGAAACTAATCAAACACAAAAATGACCAAAATCTAAATCTAATGAGATTTATGCACTTATTCGACGAACTACATTGATTAAGAACCGAAATGGTCTATAATAGACCTAAACCCTTAACCCTAAACCCTAAAACCTAAACCCCTTAACCTAGTAAAGACCTAAATAACCTAAAATATTAATGCATTGAGACTTTTGAACTTATTGGATGAACTACAATGAATAACAACTAAAATGGACAAAAAGAAACATATCAAAAACCAAAATGACCGAAAATCTAAATCCAGTGAAACTTATGCACTTATTGGACGAACTACATTGATTAAATCCAAAATGGACTAGAATAGACCTAAACCCTTAATCTCAAACCCTAAAATCTAAACCCAAAACCCTAAACCCTAATCCCTTCACCTAGTAAAGACCAAAATGACCTAAAATATTAATACATTGAGACTTTTGCACTTATCGAACGAACTACAATGTATAAGAACTAAAACCAACTAAACCAAAATTATGAAAAAAAAAATCCTAAAATCTAAACAAACTGAGACTTTTGCACTTAAAAAAACATAACAAATTAAAATGACCTAAAATTTTAATCCATTGAGTCTTTTGCATTTATTAGACGAACTACATTGTTTTAGAAACAAAATGCACGAGAATACACCTAATAAATAACAAAATGACCTAAAATATATATCCATTTAGAATTATGCACTTATATTGTAACACCCCGATCTTTAACAGCGCGAGTGTATTTTTTTTTCAAAACAAATCCATAATAACAAGGAAAATAAATAAGGAAATACTTTTGGATAAATATTGAAGTCGTAACACAACGACAAATAAGTCAACAGAATGTACAAGCAACAGAATAGTTTTTGAAATACGAATCCAAAGTATTTACACTTCAAACAGACAATGTTAGTATAGGTACAATCTTCCAATTTAAAATATACGCAATCCAAAATAAAGACATATGTTCCCTCTATGTCAACCTAATCTGATTATTCTACCAAAAAACTATACACCCTGAGTGAACTCCACGCGCCCCGTAAGATCCTCCTAACATAGCTCCAGTCAGGCGTTCCCGTCTACATTCCCATCCATAGGAATAGCTTTTAAAATGGTTGAGCTCCTGTAATAACGCCAATCGATTGCCAAATCGATTTTGAGGAATAGCTTTTAAAAGAATCGATTTGGGAATCGATTTCCCTGCATGTTTTTCTTAAAACTACATAAACTAATTCAATCACATTCACACACAACGCCAAAACATAACACTTAGCAATTAGCACACAATCACCACAACCACTTGAGTTTCAAAACAGTTTTACAATCAATTTCACTTACACACATTTTGTTCCAAAACATAGACACTTAGTACAATCATCACAATCACAATGACATATCAAGTTCAAACACTCAATCATACACTTGAATCAAACACGACTCGTGTGTCAAGCATCCTAATGCAATGCGTATATGCCAAAATGCATGGACTCGGAATTCCAAACCAAAACCCTCCTCGAAGGGCCGTAAATCATAATTGTACCGCCTATCGCAGGCCAAAGTACCAATTACCGAGGTGCCACCTATCACGGGTCTGCACGATTTACTAAAAAGCATAAACCATAAACGTACTGCCAATCACGGGCCCGTACCGTTTACCGAGGTGCCATCTATCACGGGTCTGCACTGTTTACTAAAAAGAACGTAAATTGTAAATGTACCGCCTATCACAGGCCAAAGTACTATTTACCAAGGTGCCACCTATCACGGGTCTGCACAATTTACAAAAAAGCATAAACCATAAACGTACTGCCTATCACGGGCCCGTACCGTTTAACGAGGTGCCACCTATCACAGGTCTGCACGGTTTACAAAAACGTAAATCATAAATGCACCGCCTATCACATGGCAAAGTACTATTTATCAAGGTGCCACCTATCACGGGTCTGCACGATTTACAAAAAGAATGAAAATGCATCAGCATATACTGACTCCATCCACGACAATCGTTAAGTAAATGCAGATATTAAAAGATTCTCCATTTTTAATACTCATTTAACTTAAACCATAAAGTCCTAAAATCATTGATTAATATCAAAAACCATAAAGTCCTAAAATCAAAATAAACTGAGAATTTAGCACTTATAGGTTGAACAACATTGATTAATAACTAAAATTGAAAAGAAACAAAAAACATAACAAATACCAAAATGACCTATAATTGTAATCGATTGAGTATTTTGCATTTATCAGACGAACTAAATTGTTTTAGAAACGAAGTGCACTAGAATACACCGAATAAATAACAAAATGACCTAAAATATATATCCATTTAGAATTATGCACTTATATCATGAAATATATGGATTAAAACCAAAACCATAAACCCTATACCCTAAACCCTAAAACCAGAAACCAAAACCATACTTCCTAAACCCTAAAACCTAAACCTTAAACCCTAAACCCTTAACCTAGTTAAGACCACAAACGACATAATATATTAATCCATTGAGACTTTTGCAAGTATTAGACTAACTATATTGAGTAAGAATAAAAAAGGACTAGAATAGACCTCGTAAAGACAAAAATGATCTACCATATTAATGCAAGTAGACTTTTCAACTTATTGGACAAACTACAATGATTAAGAACTAAAATAGACAAAAAGAAACAATCAAAAAACAAAAATTATCTAAAATAAAAAACTAGTGACACTTATGCACTTATTCAATGAACTACGTAAATTAAGAACCAAAATGGACTAAAATAGAGGAAGACCCAAAAACCCTAAACGCTCAATACTAAACCCTAAACCGTAAAATCTAAATCCTAAACCCTACTCCATTAACCTAGTAAAGACCAAAATGAATTAAATTATTAATACATTTTTACTTTTGCACGTATTGGATGAACTACAACGAATACGAACTAAAATGGACAAAAAGAAACTAATCAAAAACCAATATGCCCAAAATCTAAATCTAATGAGATTTATGCACATATTCGACGAACTACACTGATTAAGAACAAAAATGGTCTATAATAGACCAAAAACCTTAACCCTAAACCCTAAACCCTAAACCCTAAAACCTAAACCCTAAACCCTAAAACCTAAACCCTAATCCCTTAACCTAGTAACGACCTAAATAACCTAAAATATTAATGCATTGAGACTTTAGAACTTATTGGACGAACTACAATGAATAACAACTAAAATGGAGAAAAAGAAATATATCAAAAACCAAAATGACCTAAAATCTAATTCTAGTGAGACTTATGCACTTATTCGATGAACTACATTGATTAACAACCAAATTGGACTAGAATAGACATAAACTCTTAACCCTTTATCTCAAACCTTAAAACATAAACCTTAAATCCAAAACCCTAACTCCTTAACCTACAAACGCCCAAAATGACCTAAAATATTAATACATTGAGACTTTTGCACTTATTGAATGAACTACAATGAATAAGAACTAAAACCAACAAAAAGGAAAATTTCAAAAACCAAAAAGTCTTAAAATCTAAATAAAACTGAGACTTTTGCACTTACGGGTTAAACTACATTGATTAACAACTAAAAAGGATAAACAATAAAACATAACAAATATTAAAATGACCTAAAATTTTAATCAATTGATTGTTTTTTACTTATTAGACGAACTACATTGTTTTAGAAACAAAGTCCACTAGAATACACCTAATAAATAACAAATTGACCTAAAATATCTATCCATTTAGAATCATGCAGTTATATCATGAAATATATTGATTAAAACGCGAACCCTATACCCTATACCCTATACCCTAAACCCTAAACGCTAAACCCTAAACCACCTATACCCTAAATCCAGAAACCCAGAAACCTAAACCCTACCTGCTAAACCCTAAACCTTAAACCCTAGACCCTAAACCTTAAACCCAAAACCCTTAACCTAGTAAATACCACCAAATGACATAAAATATTAATACATTGAGACTTTTGCACTTTTTGAATGAACTACAATGAATAAGAACTAAATCCAACAAAAATAATCATATCAAAAACCAAAAAGTCCTAAAATCTAAATCAACTGAGACCTTTGCATTTATCGGTTGAACAACATTGATGAAAAACTAAAATCGATAAGAAAAAAACATAACAAATACCAAAATTACCTGAAATTTTAATTGATTATGTCTTTTGCACTTATTAGCAAACTACATTGTTTTAGAAACAAAGTGCACTAGTATACTCCTAATAAATAACAAAATGACCTAAAATATATATCCATTTAGAATCATGCACTTATATCCTGAAATATATTGATTAAAACCCAAACCCTATACCCTAAACCCTAAACTCTTAACCTAGTAAAGACCAAAATGACCTAAAATACTAATGCGTTGAGACTTTTGAACTTATTGGACGAACTACAACGAATAACAACTAAAATGGACAAAAAGAAACATATAAAAAACCAAAATGACCTAAAATTTAAATACAGTGAGACTTATGCACTAATTCGACGAAGTACATTGAATAACAACCAAATGGACTAGAATAGACCTAGACCTTTAACCCTTAACCCTTAATCTAAAACCCTAAAACCTAGACCCTAAATCCTAAACCATAATCCCTTAACCTAGTAAATACCAAGATGTTCTAAAATATTAATACATTGAGACTTTTGCACGTATTGAATGAACTACAACGAATTAGAACTAAAACCGACAAAAAGGAAAATATCATAAACCAAAAAGTCCTAAAATATAAATAAACTAAGAATTTTGCACTTACAGGTTGAACTACATTGATTAACAACAAAAATTGAAATATAAAATAAAAAAAGCATAACAAATACAAAGCTGACCTAAAATTTTAATCGATTGAGTCTTTAACATTTATTAGACGAACTACTTTGTTTTAGAAAAAAAGAGCACTAGAATATACTGAATAAATAGCAAAATAACCTAAAATATATATCAATTTAGAATTATGCACTTATATCATGAAATATATTGATTAAAACAAAAGCCCTAAACCTATACCCTAAACCCAAAACCCTAAACCCTTATTTTCTAAACACTAAACCCTAAACTCATAGCCAAGTAAAGACAACAAATGGCCTAATATATTAATCCATTGAGACTTTTGGACCTATTAGATTGAGACTCGTAAAGACCTAAATGATCAACCATATTAATACATTGAGACTTTTCAACTTATTGGACGAACTACAATGATTAAGAACTAAAAAGGACACAAAGAAACTTACAAAAAAAAAAAATTAACTAAAATAAAAAACTAGTGACAATTATGCACTTATTCGATGAACTACATAAATTAAGAACCAAAATGGACTAAAATATACCAAGACCCAAAATCTCTAAACACAAAATACTAAACCCTAAATCCTAATACCTAAAACCTAAACTGTAATCCCTTAACCAAGTAAAGACCAAAATGACTTAAAATAGTAATGCATTTTGACTTATGCACTTATTGGACGAACTACAATGAATAAGAACTAAAATGGAAAAAAAGAAACTAATCAAAAACTAAAATGACCAAAATCTAAATCTAATGAGATTTATGCGCTTATTCGATGAACTACATTGATTAAGAACCCAAATGGTCTATAATAGACCTAAATCCATAACTCTAAACCCTAAACCTTAAAACCTAAATGACCTAAAATATTAATGCATTGAGACTTTTGAACTTATTAGACGAACTACAATGAATAATAACTAAAATGGACAAAAAGAAATGTAGCAAAAACAAAGATGACCTAAAATCTAAATCCAGTGAGACTTATGCACTTATTCGACGAACTACATTGATTAACAACCAAAATGGACTAGAATAGACCTAACCATTAACCCATAATCTCAAACTCTAAAACTTAAACCCTAAACCCTAATCCCTTAACCTAGTAAAGATCAAAATGACCTAAAATATTAATACATTGAGACTTTTGCACTTATTGAATGAACTATAATGAATAAGAACTAAAACCAACAAAAAGGAAAATATCAAAAACCAAAAATTCTTAAAATCTAAATAAACTGAGACTTCTCCACTTATAGGTTCAACTACATTGATTAACAACTAAAATGGACAAAAAAAAAATAACCAATAATAAAATGACCTAAAATTTTAATCGATTGAGTCTTTTGCACTTATTAGACGAACTAAATTGTTTTAGAAACAAAGTGCACTATAATACACCTCATAAATAACCAAATGACCTAAAATATATATATCCATTTAGAATTATGCACTTATATCGTGAAATATATTAATCAAAACCAATACCCTAAACCCTAAACCCTAATCCCTAAACCCTAAAACCTAAACCCAGAAACCAAAACCCTAATTCCTAAACCCTAAAACCTATACCTTAAACCGTAAACACGTAACCTACTTAAGACCACAAACATAATATATTAATCGATTGAGACTTTTACACGTATTAGACTAACTACATTGAGTAAGCATAAGAAAGGACTAGAATAGACCTCATAAAGACCAAAATGATCTACCATATTAATGCATGTAGACTTTTCAACGTATTGGACAAACTACAATGATTAAGAACTAAAATAGACAAAAAGAAACATTCAAAAACCAAAAATCATCTAAAATAAAAAACTAGTGACACTTATGCACTTATTCGATTAACTACATAAATTAAGAACCAAAATAGACAAAAATAGACGAAAACCCAAAAACCCTAAACTCTCGATACTATACCCTAAACCGTAAAAACTAAAACCTAAAACCTAAACCCTACTCCATTAACCTAGTAAAGACCAAAATGAATTAAAATTTTAATGCATTTTTACTTTTGCACGTATTGGACGAACTACAATGAATACGAACTAAAATGGACAAAAAGAAACTAATCAAAAACCAAAATGCCCAAAATCTAAATCTAATGAGATTTATGCACTTATTCGACGAACTATATTGATTAAGAACAAAAACGGTCTAAAATAGACCTAAAACCTTAACCCTAAACCCTAAACCCTAAATCCTAAACCCTAATCCCTTAACCTAGTAATGACCTAAATAACCTAAAATATTAATGCATTGAGACTTTTGAACTTATTGGACGAACTACAATAAATAACAACTAAAATGGACAAAAAGAAACATATCAAAAACCAAAATGACCTTAAATCTAATTCCAGTGAGACTTATCCACTTATTCGACGAACTACATTGATTAACAACCAAAATGGACTAGAATAGACATAAACTCTTAACCTTTAATCTCAAACCCAAAAACTTAAACCTTAAATCCGAAACCCTAAACCCTAACTCCTTGACCTACAAAATCCCAAAATGACCTAAAATATTAATACATTGAGACTTTTGCACTTATTGAATGAACTACAATGAATAAGAACTAAAACCAACAAAAAGGAAAATTTCAAAAACCAAAAAGTCTTAAAATCTAAATAAACTGAGACTTTTACACTTACAGGTTAAATTACATTGATTAACAACTAAAATGGATAAACAAAAAAACATAACAAATATTAAAATGACCTAAAATTTTAATCGATCGATTCTTTTGCACTTATTAGACGAACTACATTGTTTTAGAAACAAAGTCCACTATAATACACCTAATAAATAACAAAATGACCTAAAATATATATCTATTTAGAATCATGCAGTTATATCATGAAATATATTGATTAAAACCCAAACGCTATACCCTATACCCTAAACCCTAAACGCTAAACCCTAAACCCCCTATACCCTAAATCCAAAAACCCAGAAACCTAAACCCTGCCTCCTTAACCCTAAACTTTAAACCCTAAACCCTAAACCCAAAACCCTTAACCAAGTAAATACCACAAAATGACATAAAATACTAATACATTGAGACTTTTGCACTCTTTGAATGAACTACAATGAATAAGAACTAAATCCAACAAAAATAATTATATAAAAAACCAAAACGTCCTAAAATCTAAATTAACTGTGACTTTTGCATTTATAGGTTGAACTACATTGATGAAAAACTAAAAACTATAAGAAAAAACATAACAATTACCAAAATGACCAGAAATTTTAATTGATTATGTCTTTTGCACTTATTTGCAAACTACATTGTTTTAGAAACAAAGTGCACTAGTATACTCCTAATAAATAACAAAATGACCTAAAATATATATACATTTAGAATCATGCACTTATATCCTGAAATATACTGATTAAAACCCAAACCCTATACCCTAAACCTTAAACGCTTAACCTAGTAAAAACACAAATGAGATAAAATATTAATGCATTGAGACTTTTGAACTTATTGGACGAACTACTGTGAATAACAACTAAAATGGACAAAAAGAAACATATAAAAAACCAAAATGACCTAAAATCTAAATACAGTGAGACTTATGCACTTATTCGACGAAGTACATTGATTAACAACCAAATGGACTAGAATAGACCTAGACCCTTAACCCTTTATCTAAAACCCTAAAACCTATACCCTAAACTCTAAACAGTAATTCTTTAACCTAGCAAAGACCAAAATGTCCTAAAATATTATTACATTGAGACTTTTGAACGTATTGAATGAACTATAGCGAATTAGAACTAAAACCGACAAAAAGGAAAATATCAAAAACCAAAAAGTCCTAAAATATAAATAAACTCAGAATTTTGCACTCCAAGGTTGAACTATATTGATTAACAACTAAAATTGAAATATAAAAAAAAAAGCATAACAAATACAAAGCTGGCCTAAAATTTTAATCTATTGAGTCTTTTACATTTATTAGAAGAACTACTTTGTTTTAGAAAAGAAGAGCACTAGAATACACTAAATAATTAACAAAATGACCTAAAATATATATCAATTTAGAATTATGCACTTATATCATGAAATATATTGATTAAAACCAAAGCCCTAAACCTATACCCTATACCCTAAACCCAAAACCCAAAACCCTTATTTTCTAAACACTAAACCCTAATATATTAATCCATTGAGACTTTTGCACCTATTACATTGAGACTCTTAAAGACCTAAATGATCTACCATATTAATACATTGAGACTTTTCAACTTAGTTGACGAACTACAATGTTTAAGAACTAAAATGGACAAAAACAAACTTACAAAAAACAAAAATTACCAAAAATAAAAAACTAGTGACACTTATGCACTTATTCGATGAACTACATTAATTAAGAACAAAAATGGACTAAAATAGACCAAGACCCAATAACCCTAAACGCTAAATACAAACCCTAAACCCTAAAACCGAAAACCTAAACTGTAATCTCTTAACGAAGTAAAGACCAAAATGACTTAAAATATTAATGCATTTTGACTTTTGCACTTATTGGACGAATTACAATGAATAAGAACTAAAATGGATAAAAAGAAACTAATCAAAAACCGAAATGACCAAAATCTAAATCTAATGAGATTTATGCGATTATTCGACGAACTACATTGACTAAGAACCAAAATTGTCTAAAATGGACCTAAACCCTTAACTCTAAACCCTAAAACCTAAATGACCTAAAATATTAATGCTTTTTAGATTTTTGAACTTATTGGACGAACTACAATGGAGAACAACTAAAATGGACAAAAAGAAACGTATCAAAAACAATGACCTAAAATCTAAATCCAGTGAGACTTATGCACTTATTCGACGAACTACACTGATTAACAACCAAAATGGACTAGAATAGACCTAACCATTAACCCATAATCTCAAACTCTAAAACTTAAACCCTAAACCCTAATCCCTTAACCTAGTAAAGACAAAAATGACCTAAAATATTAATACATTGAGACTTTTGCACTTATTGAATGAACTATAACGAATAAGAACTAAAACCAACACCAAAAGGAAAATATCAAAATTTTAAAATTCTTAAAATCTAAATAAATTGACACTTCTCCACTTATAGGTTGAACTACATTGATTAACAGCTAAAATGGACAAAAAAAAAACATAACAAATATTAAAATGACATAAAATTTTAATAGATTGAGTCTTTTGCACTTATTAGACGAAATACATTGTTTTAGAAACAAAGTGCACTAGAATACACGTAATAAATAACAAAATGACCTAAAATATATATCCATTTAGAATTATGCACTTATATCACGAAATATATTGATTAAAACCCAAACCGTAAACTCTAAACCCTAATCCCTTAACCTAGTAAAGTCCAAAATGACCTAAAATATTAATACATTGAGACTTTTGAACTTATTGAATGAACTACAATGAATAAGAACTAAAACCGACAAAAACGAAAATATCAAAAACCCTAAAGTCCTAAAATCTAAATAAACTGAGAATTTTGCACTTATAGGTTGAACAACATTGATTAATAACCAAAAATGAAAAGAAACAAAAAAGCATAACAAATACCAAAATGACCTAAAATTGTAATCGATTGAGTATTTTGCATTTATTTGACGAACTAAATTGTTTTGGAAACGAAGTGCACTAGAATACACCAAATAAATAAAAAAATGACCTAAAATATATATCCATTTAGAATTATGCACATATATAATGAAATATATTGATTAAAACTGAAACCATATACCCTAAACCCTAATCCCTTAACCCTAAACCCAGAAACCTAAACCCTAATTCCTAAACCCTAAAACCTAAACCTTAAACCCTAAACCCTAAACCCTTAACCTAGTTAAGACCACAAACGACATAATATATTAATCCATTGAGACTTTTGCACTTATTAGACTAACTATATTGAGTAAGAATAAAAATGGACTAGAATATACCTCGTAAAGACCAAAATGATTTACCACAGTATTGCATTGAGACTTTTCAACTTATTGGACAAACTACAATGATTAAGAACTAAAATAAAAAACTAGTGACACTTAAGCACTTATTCGATGAACTACATAAATTAAGAACCAAAATGGAATAAAATAGCCGAAAAACCAAAAACCCTTAACGCTAAATACTAAACCCTAAACCGTATAATCTAAAACCTAAAACCTAAAACCTAAACCCTAATCCCTTAACCTAGTAAAGACCAAAATGACTTAAAATATTAATGCATTTTAATTTTTTCACGTATTGGACGAACTACAATGTATACGAACTAAAATGGACAAAAAGAAACTAATCAGAAACCAAAATGCCCAAAATCTAAATCTAATGAGATTTACGCATTTATTCGACAAACTACATTGATTAATAAAAAAAGTTGTCTATAATAGACCTCAACCCTTATCCCTAAACCATATCCCTTAACCTAGTAATGAACTAAATGACCTAAAATCTTAATCTAGTGAGACTTATGCACTTATTCGACGAACTACATTGATTAACTACAAAAATGGACTAAAATAGACATAAACTCTTAACCCTTAATCTCAAACCCTAAAACTTAAACCTTAAATCCAAAACCCTAAACCCTAACTCCTTAACCTACTAAAGCCCAAAATGACCTAAAATATTAATACATTGAAACTTTTGCACTTATAGAATGAACTACAACAAATAAGAACTAAAACCAACAAAAAAGGAAAATTTCAAAAACTAAAAAGTCCTAAAATATAAATCAACTGAGACTTTTGCATTTATAGGTTGAAGTACATTGATTAACAACTATAATCGATAAGAAAAAAACTTAACAAATACCAAAATGATTTAAAATTTTAATTGATTATATTGATTAAAACCCAAACCCTATACCCTAAACCCTTAACCTAATAATGTCCAAAATGACCTAAACTATTAATGCATTGTGACTTTTGAACTTATTGGACGAACTACGATAAATAACAACTAAAATGGACAAAAGAAACAAATCAAAAACCAAATGACCTAAAATCTAAATCCAATGAGACTTATGCACTTATTCGACGAAGTACATTGAATAAAACCAAATGGACTAGAATAGACCTAGACCCCTTAAGCCTTAACCCTTAATCTAAAATCCTAAAACCTATACCCTAAACCCTAAACCGTAATCCCTTAACCTAGTAAAGACTTAAGTGACCTAATATATTAATCCATTGACACTTTTGCACCTATTAGACCAACTCAATTGAGTAACAATAAAAAAGGACTAGAATAGACGTCGCAAAGACCAAAATGATCTACCATATTAATGCATTGAGAATTTTCAACTTATTGGACAAACTAAAATGATTAAGCACTAAAATAGACAAAAAGAAACATTCAGAAAATAAAAATTACCTAAAATATAAAACTAGTGACACTTTTACACTTATTCGATGAATTACATTAATTAAGAACCAAAATGGAATAAAATAGCCGAAGACACAAAAACCGTAAACGCTAAATACTGAACCCTAAACCATAAAGTCTAAAACCTAAAACCTAAAACCTAAAACCTAAAATCTAAACCCTAATCCCTTAACCTAGAAAAGTCCAAAATGACTTAAAATATTAATGCATTTTGACTTTTTCATGTATTGGACGAACTAGAATGAATACGAACTAAAATGGACAAAAAGAAACTAATCAAAAACAAAAATCCAAAAAATCTAAATCTAATGAGATTGATGCACTTATTCAACGAACTACATTGATTAAGAACAAAAGTGGTCTATAATAGACCTAAACCCTTAACCCTAAACCTTAAACCCTAAACACTAAAACCTAAACCATATCCCTTAACCTAGTAATGAACTAAATGACCTAAAACATTAATGCATTAATACTTTTGAACTTATTGGACGAACTACAATGAATAACAATTATTATGGACAAAAAGAAACATATCAAAAACAAAAATGACCTAATATCTAAATCAAATGAGACTTATGCATTTATTCGACGAACTACATTGATTAACTACCAAAATGGAATAGAATAGACATAAACTCTTAACCCTTAATCTCAAACCCTAAAACTTAAACCTTAAATCCAAAACCCTAAACCCTGACGCCTTAACCTACTAAAGCCCAAAATGACCTAAAATATTAATACGTTGAGACTTTTGCACTTATTGAATGAACTACAACGAATAAGAACTAAAACCAACAAAAAAGGAAAATTTCAAAAACTGAAAAGTCCTAAAATATAAATCAACTAAGACCTTTGCATTTATAGATTGAACTACATTGATTAACAACTAAAATTGATAAGAAATAAACTTAACAAAACCTATATGACCTAAAATTTTAATTGATTATGTTTTTTGCACTTATTAGACGAACTACATTGTTTTAGAAACAGAGTGCACTAGTATACACCTATTAAATAACAAAATGACCTAAAATATATATCCATTTAGAATTATGCACTTATATCATGAAATATATTGATTAACACCAAATCCTAAACTCTAAACCCTAATCCCTTAACCTAGTAAAGACCAAAATGACCTAAAATATTAATACATTGAGACTTTTGCACTTATTGAATGAACTACAATGAATAAGAACTAAAACCGACAAAAAGGAAAATATCAAAAACCATAAAGTCCTAAAATCTAAATAAACTAAGAATTTTGCACTTATAGGTTGAACAACATTGATTAATAACTATAATTGAAAACAAACAAAAAAGCATAACAAATACTAAAATGACCTAAAATTGTAATCGATTGAGTATTTTGCATTTATTTGACGAACTAAATTGTTTTAGAAACGAAGTGCACTAGAAAACACTGAATAAATAACAAAATGACCTAAAATATATATCCATTTAGAATTATGCACTTATATCATGAAATATATTGATTAAAACCAAAACCGTATACCCTAAACCCTAATCCCTTAACTCTAAACCCAGAAACCTAAACCCTAATTCCTAAACCCTAAAACCTAAACGTTAAACCCAAAACCCTAACCCTAAATCCTAAACCCTTAACCTAGTTAAGACCACAAATGACATAATATATTAATCCATTCAGGCTTTTGCACTTATTAGACTAACTACATTGAGTAAGAATAAAAATGGACTAGAATAGAGCTCGTAACGACCAAAATGATCTACCATATTAAAGCATTGAGACTTTTCAACTTATTAGACAAACTACAATGATTAAGAACTAAAATAGACAAAAAGAAACATCCAAAAAATAAAAATTACCTAAAATAAAAAACTAGTGACACTTATGCACTTATTCGATGAACTACATTAATTAAGAACCAAAATGGAATAAAATAGCCGAAGACCCAAAAACCCTAAACGCTAAACACTAAACCCTAAACCCAAAACCGTAAAACCTAAAACCTAAAACCTAAAAGCTAAAACCTAAAACCTAAAACCTAAAACCTAAAACCTAAACCTAAAACCTAAAACCTAAAACCTAAAACCTAAAACCTAAAACCTAAAACCTAAAACCTAAAACCTAAAACCTAAAACCTAAAACCTAAAACCTAAAACCTAAAACCTAAAACCTAAAACCTAAAACCTAAAACCTAAAACCTAAAACCTAAAACCTAAAACCTAAAACCTAAAACCTAAACCCTAATCCCTTAACCTAGTAAAGACCAAAATGACTTAAAATATTAATGCATTTTGACTTTTCCACGTATTGGATGAACTACAGTGAATACAAACTAAAATTGACAAAAAGAAACTAATCAAAAACCAAAATGACCAAAATATAAATCTAATGAGATTTATGCACTTATTCGACGAACTACATTGATTAAGAACAAAAGTGGTCTACAATAGACCTAAACCCTTAACCTTAAACCGTAAAACCTAAACCATATCCCTTAACCTAGTAATGACCAAAATGACCTAAAATGTTAATGCAAAGATACTTTTGAACTTATTGGACGAACTACAATGAATAACAACTAAAATGGACAAAAAGAAACATATCAAAAACAAAAATGGCCTAAAATCTAAATCCAGTGAGACTTATGCACTTATTCGACGAACTACATTGATTAAAACCCAAAATGGACTAGAATAGACATAAACTCTTAACCCTTAATCTCAAACCCTAAAACTTAAACCTTAAATCCAAAACCCTAAACCCTAAATCCTTAACCTACTAAAGCCCAAAATGACCTAAAATATCAATACATTGAGACTTTTCCACTTACTGAATGAACTACAACGAATAAGAACTAAAACCAACAAAAAAGAAAATTTTAAAAAGTAAAAAGTCTTAAAATCTAAATCAACTAAGACTTTTGCATTTATAGGTTGAACTACATTGATTAACAACTATAATCGGTAAGAAAAAAACTTAACAAATACCAAAATTACCTAAAATTTTAATTAATTATGTCTTTTGCACTTTCTTAGACGAACTACATTGTTTTAGAAACAAAGTGCACTAGTATACAACTAATAAATAACAAAATGACCTAAAATATATATCCATTTAGACTCATGCACTTATATCCTAAAATATATTGATTAAAACCCAAACCCTATACCCTAAACCCTTAACTTAGTAATGACCAAAATGACCTAAACTATTAATGCATTGTGACTTTTGAACATATTGGACGAACTACAATGAATAACAACAAAAATGGACAAAAGAAACATATAAAAAACTAAAATGATATAAAATCTAAATCCAATGAGACTTATGCACTTATTCGACGAAGTACATTGAATAACAACCAAATGGACTAGAATAGACCTAGACCCCTTAAGCCTTAACCCTTAATCTAAAACCCTAAAACCTATACCCTAAACCCTAAACCGTAATCCCTTAACCTAGTAAAGACTTAAATGACCTAATATATTAATCCATTGAGACTTTTGCACCTATTAGACCAACTAAATTGAGTAAGAATAAAAAAGGACTAGAATAGACCTCCCAAAGACCAAAATGATCTACCATATTAATGCATTGAGAATTTTATACTTATTGGACAAACTAGAATGATTAAGAACTAAAATAGACAAAAAGAAACATTCAAAAAATAAAAATTACCTAAAATAAAAAACTAGTGACCCTTATGCACTTATTCGATGAATTACATTAATTAAGAACCAAAATGGAATAAAATAGCCGAAGACCCAAAAACCCTAAACGCTTAATACTAAACCCTAAATAGTAAAACTTAAAACCTACAAACTAAACCCTAATCCCTTAACCTAGTAAAGTCCAAAATGACCTAAAATATTAATGCATTTAGACTTTTTCATGTATTGGACAAACTACAATGACTACGAACTAAAATGGACAAAAAGAAACTAATCAAAAACAAAAATCCAAAAAGTCTAAATCTAATGAGTTTATGCACTTATTCGACGAACTACATTGATTAAGAACAAAAGTGGTCTTTAATAGACCTAAACCCTTAACCCTAAACCTTAAACCCTAAACCCTAAACCATATCCCTTAACCTAGTAATGAACTAAATAGCCTAAAACATTAATGCATTAATACTTTTGAACTTATTGGACGAACTACAATGAATAACAATTAAAATGGACAAAAAGAAACATATAAAAAACAAAAATGACCTAAAATCTAAATCCAGTGAGACTTATGCACATGTTCGACGAACTACATTGATTAACTACCAAAATGGACTATAATAGACATAAACTCTTAACCCTTAATCTCAAACCCTAAAACTTAAACATTAAATCCAAAACCCTAAACCCTAACTCCTTAACCTACTAAAGCCCAAAATGACCTAAAATATTAATACATTGAGACTTTTCCACTTATTGAATGAACTACAACGAATAAGAACTAAAACCAACAAAAAAGAAAATTTCAAAAACTAAAAAGTCTAAAAATCTAAATCAACTGAGAGTTTTGCATTTATAGGTTGAACTACATTGATTAACAAATATAATCGATAAGAAAAAAACTTAACAAATACTAAAATTACCTAAAATATTAATTGATTATGTTTTTTCCACTTATCAGACGAACTACATTGTTTTAGAAATAAAGTGCACTAGTATACACCTATTAAATAACAAAATGACCTAAAATATATATCCATTAAGAATTATGCACTTATATCATGAAATATATTTATTAAAACCCAAATCGTAAACTCTAAACCCTAATCCGTTAACCTGGTAAAGACCAAAATCACCTAAAATATTAATACCTTGAGACTTTTGTACTTATTGAATCAACTACAATGAATAAGAACTAAAACCGACAAAAAGGATGTAAAATACATGTTTTTGATGAAGACAAAGACCAAGGAAAGTCATCAAGTTGCAAGCTCAAAAAGAAGTCAAACATCAAAGACAACTATGGTCAAATATGCTAGAAGTTTTAACATGTAAAGGTACACGATGCAATCTAATATTCGTATATTTCAAATGCACATGAGAACCTTTCATTTTAGCATATGCATCAAAATGATTTTCAAAAAGTAAAAATATATAAATAATGTTTGAAAATAATATTTTAGACAAAATACATAAGTGTATTCGAATACAGCATCCCATATTCGAATTCAAAGCAAGTTAGAAGCAAAAGTCTCAAAGTTGTATTCGACTACGACTATGTGTAATCGAATACACATCAAGTCAGTGGCCAAAATCCTCATATCTGTATTCGACTACAACCTTCTGTAGTCGAATACAAAGTAAGTCAGTGGCAAATTTTCACTAATCTGTATTCGACTACACACATGTGTATTCGAATACAAGGTGTAATTTTTGAATATTTTTGAACGTTACAAAGAGGTGTATTCGAATACACACATCCTGTATTCGAATACAACTGGAAGCAATACAATTTTTTAGATCTGGAATGGCTCCAAATCATTGTATTCTTTCATCAAACCTCTTGGATCAATGGCCACGAATCTGAAGAGATGTTTATGGAGTATAAATACCCCATAACTTCAGATCAAACGAAAATCTATCCTACAACCAAACCTTGAACAAACTTTCTAAAATGTTTTGAGTTTTTCAAAGTTTCACTTTTATATTTCAAGTACAGATTTTACATTTTCATATCATTGAGAAAAGTTCTCTAGTGTACTTGAAATTATATTGGATTGTTATCATTGTACATCAACTATTATATCATATTGATCTAAGTCAAAATTCATATTGCTAAACCATTCAAGTGTTGTAAATTGAAGAAAGTGGTGTACTTTCTTCAAGTGTTGTAAATTGAGGAAAGTGGTGTTCTTTCTTCAAGTTTTGAAAACTAAGATAGTGGTGTGCTATCTTAGGGTGATTGTTAGGAGTTTGTAAGAAAGGTCCTAGGGTGGGACTTGTACTTATTCTAACAATAGTGGAAAATCTCTTGTGGTGTGCAAGAGGACGAGATGTACCCTTGGTGATAAGGGGAACCAGGATAATATCTTTGTATTCTTTATTTTTCTGCCATTTATCCTTTCCATACACTATCTTAAATCAGAAAAATCAAACACTAAATCTCTAAAAACAAGAAAATTTCTAAACACCTAACTCACCCTCACTCTTAGGCGCACTTATGTACTTACAAAGGAAAATATCAAAAACCATAAAGTCCTAAAATCTAAATAAACTGAGAATTTTGCACTTATAGGTTGAACAACATTGATTAATAATTAAAATTGAAAAGAAACAAAAAAGCATAACAAATACAAAAATGACCTAAGATAGTAATCCATTGAGTATTTTGTATTTATTTGACGAACTAAATTGTTTTAGAAACGAAGTGCACCAAATACACTGAATAAAAAACAAAATGACCTAAAATATATATCCATTTAGAATTATGCACTTATATCAGGAAATATATTGATTAAAACCGAAACCGTATACCCTAAACCCTAATCCCTTAACTCTAAACCTAGAAACCTAAACCCTAATTCCTAAACCCTAAAACCTAAACGTTAAACCCTAAACCCTAAATCCTAAACCCTTAACCTAGTTAAGACCACAAACGACATAATATATTAATCCACTAAGGCTTTTGCACTTATTAGACTAACTACATTTAGTAAGAATAAAAACGGACTAGAATAGAGCTCGTAAAGACCAAAATTATCTACCATATTAATGCATTGAGACTTTTCAACTTGTTGGACAAACTACAATGATTAAGAACTAAAATAGACAAAAAGAAACATTCAAAAAATAAAAATTAACTAAAATAAAAAACTCGTGACACTTATACACTTATTCGATGAACTACATTAATTAAGAACCAAAATGGAATAAAATAGCCAAAGACCCAAAAACCCTAAACGCTAAATACTAAACCCTAAACCCGAAACCGTAAAACCTAAACCCTTATCCCTTAACCTAGTAAAGACCAAAATGACTTAAAATATTAATGCATTTTGACTTTTTCACGTATTGGACGAACTACAATGAATACGAACTAAAATGGACAAAAAGAAACTAATCAAAAACCAAAATGCCCAAAATCTAAATCTAATAGGATTTATGCACTTATTCGACGAACTACATTGATTAAGAACAAAAGTGGTCTATAATAGACCTAAACCCTTAACCCTAAACCCTAAAACCTAAACCATATCCCTTAATCAAGTAATGACCTAAAATATTAATGCATTGATACTTTTGAACTTTTTGGACGAACTACAATGATTAACAACTAAAATGGACAAAATGAAACATATCAAAAACTAAAAATGACCTAAAATCTAAATCTAAAATCTAAATCCAGTGAGACTTATGTAATTATTCGACGAACTACATTGATTAACTACCAAAATGGACTAGAATAGACATAAACTCTTAACCTTTAATCTGAAACCCTAAAACTTAAACCTTAAATCCAAAACCCTAAACCCTAACTCCTTAACCTACTAAAGCCCAAAATGACCTAAAATATTAATACGTTGAGACTTTTCCACTTATTGCATGAACTACAACGAATAAGAACTAAAACCAACAAAAAAGAAAATTTCAAAAACTAAAAAGTCTTAAAATCTAAATCAACTGAGACTTTTGCATTTATAGGTTGAACTACATTGATTAAAAACTATAATCGATAAGAAAAAAACTTAACAAATACCAAAATGACCTAATATTTTAATTGATTATATCTTTTGCGCTTATTAGACGAACTACATTGATTTAGAAACAAAGTGAACAAGTATACACCTATTAAATAACAAAATGACCTAAAATATATATCCATTTAGAATAGTGCATTTATATCCTGAAATATATTGATTAATACCCAAGCCCTATATCCTAAAACCTAAACCCTAAACCTTAAACCCTTAACCTAGTAATGACTAAAATAACCTATAATTTAATGCATTGAGACTTTTGAACTTATTGGACGAACTACGATGAATAACAACTAAAATGGACAAAAAGATACATATCAAAAACAAAAATGACCTAAAATCTAAATCCAGTGAGACTTATGCACTTATTCGAAGAAGTACATTGAATAACAACCAAATGGACTAGAATAGACCTAGACCCCTTAAGTCTTAACCCTTAATCTAAAACCCTAAAACCTATACCCTAAACCGTAATCCCTTAACCTAGTAAAGACTTAAATGACCTAATATATTAATCCATCGAGACTTTTGCACCTATTAGGCCGACTAATTTGAGTAAGAATAAAAAAGGACTAGAATGGACCTCGTAAAGACCAAAATGATCTAAGATATTAATACATTGAGACTTTTCAACTTATTGGACGAAGTACAATGATTAAGAACTAAAATGGACAAAAAGAAACACACAAAAAACAAAAATTACCTAAAATCAAAAACTAGTGACACTTATGTACTTATTGGATGAACTACATAAATTAAGAATCAAAATGGACTAAAATTTTCCATGACCCAAAAACCCTAAACGCTAAATACTAAACCCTAAACCCTAAAACCTAAAACCAAAATCGTAATCCAATAACCTAGTAAAGACCAAAATGACTGAAAATATTAATTCATTTTAACTTTTACACTTATTGGACGAACTACAATTAAGAAGAACTAAAATGGACAAAAAGAAACTAATCAAAAACCAAAATGACCAAAATCTAAATCTAATGAGATTTATTCACTTATTCGACGAACTACATCGATTAAGAACCAAAATGGTCTATAATAGACCTCAACCCTTAACCCTAAACCCTAAACCTTCAACCCTAAAACCTAAACCCTAATCCTATAACCTAGTAAAGACCAAAATGACCTAAAATATTAATCCATTGAGAATTTTCAAATTATTCGACGAACTACAATGAATAAGAACTAAAATGGACTAAAAGAAACTAATCAAAAACAAAAATGCCCAAAATCTAAATATAATGAGATTTATGCACTTATTCGACGAACTACACTGTTTAAGAACAAAAGTGATCTTTAATAGACCTAAACCCTTAACCCTAAACCTTAAACCCTAAAACCTAGCCCATATCCCTTAATCTAGTAATGACCTAAAATATTAATGCATTGATACTTTTGAACTTATTGGACGAACTACAATGAATAACAACTAAAATGGACAAAAAGAAACATATCAAAAACAAAAATGACCTAAAATCTAAATCCAGTGAGACTTATGCACTTATTCGACGAACTACATTGATTAACTACCAAAATGGACTATAATAGACATAAACTCTTAACCCTTAATCTAATACCCTAAAACATAAACCTTAAATCCAAAACCCTAAACCCTAACACCTTAACCTACTAAAGCCCAAAATGACCTAAAATTTTAATACATTGAGACTTTTGCACTTATTGAATGAACTACAACGAATAAGAACGAAAACCAACAAAAAAGGGAAATTTCAAAAACTAAAATGTCCTAAAATCTAAATCAACTAAGAATTTTGCATTTATAGGTTGAACTACATTGATTAATAACTATAATCGATAAGAAAAAAACTTAACAAATACCAAAATGAAATAAAATTTTAATTGATTATGTCTTTTGCACTTATTAGACGAACTACATTGTTTTAGATACAAAGCGCACTAGTATACACCTATTAAATAACAAAATGACCTAAAATATATATCCATTTAGAATCATGCACTTATATCCTAAACCCATAACGTAGTAATGACCAAACCGACCTAGAATATTAATGCATTGAGACTTTTGAACTTATTGGACAGACTACAATGAATAACAACTAAAATGGACAAAAAGAAACATATCAAAAACCAAAATGACCTAAAATCTAAATCTAGTGAGACTTATGCACTCATTCGACGAAGTTCATTGAATAACAACCAAATGGACTACAATAGACCTAGACCCCTTAAGCCTTAACCCTTAATCTAAAACCCTAAAACCTATACCCTAAATCCTAAACCGTAATCCCTTAACCTAGTAAAGACTTAAATGACCTAATATATTAATCCATTGAGACTTTTGCACCTATTAGGCCAACTAAATTGAGTCAGAATAAAAAAGGACTAGAATAGACCTCGTAAAGAACAAAATGATCTAAGATATTAATACAGTGAGACTTTTCAACTTATTGGACGAACTACCATGATTAAGAACTTAAATGGACAACAAGAAACACACAAAAAATAAAAATTACCTAAAATCAAAAACTAGTGACACTTATGCACTTATCTAATGAACTACATAAATTAAGAACTAAAATGGACTAAAATTTTCCAAGACACAAAAACCCTAAACGCTAAACACTAAACCCTAAACCCTAAAAGCTAAAACCTAAATCGTAATCCATTATCCTAGTAAAGACCAAAATGACTGAAAATATTAATACATTTTGACTTTTACACATATTGGACGAACTACAATGAATAATAACTAAAATGGACAAAAAAAACTAAAAAAAAAAACTAAAATGACCAAAATCTAAATCTAATGAGATTTATGCAATTATTCGACAAACTACATCGATTAAGAACCAAAATGGTCTATAATAGACCTAAACCCTTAACCCTAAACCATAAACCTTAAACCCTAAAACCGAAACCCTAATCCCTTAACCTAGCAAAGACCTATATGACCTAAAATATTGATGCATTGAGACTTTTCAACTTATTCGACGAACAACAATGAATAAGAACTAAAATGGACAAAAAGAAACATATCAAAAACCAAAACGACCTAAAATTTAATTCTAGTGAGACTATAATAGACTTATTCGATGCACTTATTCGTTGATCAACATTCATTAAGAACCAAAATGGACTATAATAGACCTAGACCCTTAACCCTTAACCCTTAATCTAAAACCCTAAAACCTGTACCCTAAACCCAAATCCCTTAACCTAGTACAGACCAAATTGACCTAAAATATTAATACATTGAGACTTTTGCACTTTTTGAATGAACTACAATGAATAAGAACTAAATCCAACAAAGATAATCAAATCAAAAACCAAAAAGTCCTAAAATCTAAATTAACTAAGAATTTTGATTTATAGGTTGAACTACATTGATTAACAACTAAAATCGATAAGAAAAAAACATAACAAATACCAAAATGACCTAAAATTTCAATTGATTATGTCTTTTGCACTTTCTTTGACGAACTACATTGTTTTAGAAACAAAGTGCACTAGTATACACCTAATAAATAACAAAATGACCTAAAATATATATCCATTTAGAATCATGCACTTATATCCTGAAATATATTGATTAAAACCCAAACCCTATACCCTAAACCTATTAATGACCAAAATGACCTAAACTATTAATGCATTGAGACTTTTGAACTTATTGGACGAACTACAATGAATAACAACTAAAATGGAGAAAAAGAAACATATTAAAAACCAAAATGACCTAAAATCTAAATCTAGTGAGACTTATGCACTTATTCGATGATCTACATTGATTAAGAAATAAAATGGACTATAATAGACTTAGACCCTTAACCCTTAATCTAAAACCCTTAAACCTATACCCTATACACTAAACCCTAAACCTTAAACCCAAATCCCTTAACCTAGTAAAGACCAAAATGACCTAAAATATTAATACATTGAGACTTCTGCACTTTTTGAATGAACTACAATGAATAAGAACTAAATCCAACAAAAATAATAATATCAAAAACCAAAAAGTCCTAAAATTAAAATTAACTGAGTCTTTTGCATTTATAGGTTGAACTACATTGATTAAGAACTAAAATCGATAAGAAAAAAACATAACAAATACCAAAATGACCTAAAATTTTAATTGATTATGTCTTTTGCACTTTCTTAGACAAACTACATTGTTTTAGAAACAAAGTGCACTAGTATACACCTAATAAATAACAAAGTGACCTAAAATATATATCCATTTAGAATCATGCACTTATATCCTGAAATATATTGATTAAAACCCAAACCCTATACCCTAAACCCTTAACCTAGTAATGACCAAAATGACCTAAACTATTAATGCATTGAGACTTTCGAACTTATTGGACGAACTACAATGAATAACAACTAAAATGGAGAAAAAGAAACATATTCAAAACCAAAATGACCTAAAATCTAAATCCATTGAGACTTATGCACTTATTCGACGAAGTACATTGAATAACAACCAAATGGGCTAGAATAGACCTAGACCCCTTAAGCCTTAACCCTTAATCTAAAACCCTAAAACCTATACCCTAAACCCTAAACCGTAATCCCTTAACCTAGTAAAGACTTAAATGAACTAAAATATTAATACATTTAGACTTTTGCACCTATTGAATGAACTACAACATATAAGAACTGAAACAGACAAAAAGGAAAATATCAAAAACCAAAAATTACTAAAATCTAAATAAACTGATAATTTTGCACTTACATATTGAACTACATTGATTAACAACTAAAACTGAAAGAAAAAAAAAGCATAACAAATACAAAGCTGACCTAAAATTTTAATTGATTAAGTCTTTTACATTTATTAGACCAACTACTTTGTTTTAGAAACAAAGAGCACTAGAATACACCGAATAAATAACAAAATGACCTAAAACATATATCAATTTAGAATTATGCACTTATATCATGAAATATATTGATTAAAACCAAAGCCCTACACCCTAAACCCAAAACCCTAAAACCTAAACCTTAAACCCTATACCGTAAACTCTTAACATTGTAAAGACAACAAATGACCTAATATATAATCGAAGGAGAATTTTGCAATTACACGTTGAACTACATTGATTAACAACTAAAATTGAAAGAAAAGAAAACATACCAAATACCAAAATGACCTAAAATTTTAATCGATTGAGTCTTTTGCACTTATTAGACGAACTACATTGTTTTAGACACAATGTGCACTAGAATACATATAAAAATAACAAAATGACCTAAAATATAAATCCATTTAGAATTATTCACTTATATCATGAAATATATTGATTAAAACCAAAACCCTAAACCCTAAATCCAGAAACTTAAAACCTAATTCCTAAACCCTAAACACTAAATCCTAAACCTTAAACCTTAAACACTAAATCCTAAACCTTAAACCTTAAACACTTAACCCTTAACCAAACATAGACCACAAATGACCTAATATATTAATCCATTGAGCCTTTTGCAATTATTAAACCAACTACATTGAGTAAGAATCAAAAAGGACTATAATAGACCTCGTAAAGACCAAAATGATCTATGATATTAATACATTGAAACTCTAAAACTAATTGGATGAACTACAATGATTAAGAACTAAAAGGGACAAAAAGAAACACACAAAAAACAAAAAGATTACCTAAAATCAAAAACTAGTGACACTTATGCACTTATTCGATGAACTACATAAATTAAGAACAAAAATGGACTAAAATTTTCGAAGACCCAAAAACCCTAAATGCTAAATACTAAACCCTAAACCTTAAAACCGAAAACCTAAGTCGTAATCCATTAACCTAGTAAAGACCAAATTGACTTAAAATATTAATGCATTTTGACTTTTGCACTTATTGGACGAACTGAAATGGACAAAAAGAAACTAATCAAAAACCAAAATGACTAAAATCTAAATTTAATGAGATTTATGCACTTATTCGAGGAACTACATCAATTAAGAACCAAAATGGTCTATAATAGAACTACACCCTTAACCCTAAACCTTAAACCCTAAAAACTAATCCCTAATCCCTAATCCCTTAACCTAGTAATGACCTAAATGACCTAAAATATTAATGCATTGAGACTTTTCAACTTATTCGATGAACTACAATGAATAAGAACTAAAATGGACAAAAAGAAACATATCAAAAACCAAAACGACCTAAAATCTAATTCCAGTGAGACTTATGCACTTATTCGATGATCTACATTGATTAAGAACCAAAGTGGACTATAATAGACCTAGACCTGTAACCCTTAATCTAAAACCCTAAAACCTATACCCTAAATCCTAAACTGTAATCCCTTAACCTAGTAAAGACCAAAATGACCTAAAATATTAATACATTGAGAATTTTGCACCTATTGAATGAACTACAATGAATAAGAATTAAAACCGACAAAAAGGAATATATTAAAAACAAAAAAGTCCCAAAATCTAAATAATTTGAGAATTTTGCACTTATAGGTTGAACAACAATGATTAATAACTAAAATTGAAAACCGATTGAGTATTTGGCAAAAATGACCTAAAATTTTAATCGATTGAGTATTTGGCAATTATTAGATTCACTACATTGTTTTAGAAACGAAGTGCACTAGAATACACCGAAAAAACAACAAAATGACCTAAAATATATATCCATTTAGAATTATGCACTTATATCATGAAATATATTGATTAAAACCAGAACCCTAAACTATAAACCATAAACCCTAAACCCTTAACCTAGTAAAGACCACAAATGACCTAATATATTAATCCATTGAGACTTTTGCACTAGAATAGACCTCATAAAGACCAAAATGATCTACCATATTAATGCATTGAGACTTTTTCAACTTATTGGACGAACTACAACGATTATGAACTAAAATGGACAAAAAGAAACACAAAAAACAAAAATTACCTAAAATAAAAAACTAGTGACACTTATTCATTTATTCGATGAACTACATAAATTAAGAACCAAAATGGACTAAAATAGACCAAGACCCAAAAACCCTAAATGCTCAATATTAAACCCTAAACCGTAAAAACTAAAACCTAAAACCTAAACCCTAATCCATTAACCTAGTAAAGACCAAAATTACCTAAAATATTAATGCATTTTGACTTTTACACTTATTGGACAAACTATAATGAATAAGAACTAAAATGGACAAAAAGAAATTAATCAAAAACCAAAATGACCAAAATCTAAATCAAATGAGATTTATGCACGTATTCGACGAACTACATTGATTAAGAACCAAAATGGTATATGGTAGACCTAAACCCTTTACCCTAAAACCTAATCCCTAGAGCCTAAACCCTAATCCCTTAACGTAGAAAAGACCTAAATGACATAAAATATTAATGCATTGAGACTATTGAACTTATTGGACGAATTACAATGAATAACAACTAAAATGGACAAAAAGAAACATATCAAAAACCTAAGTTACCTAAAATCTAAATCCAGTGAGACTTATTCACTTATTTGACGAACTACATTGATTAAGAACCAAACTGGACTAGAATAGACCTAGACCCTTAACCCTTAATCTCAAACCCTAAACCATAATCCCTTAAGCCAGTAAAGACAAAAACGACTTAAAATATTAATACACTGAGGAAAATATCAAAAACCATAAAATCCTTAAATCTAAATAAAGTGAGACATTTGCACTTGCAGGTTGAACTACATTGATTAACAACAAAAATAAAAAATAAAAAAAACATAACAAATATCAAAGTGACATAAATTTTTTAATCGATTGCGTAATTTTCACTTATTAGACGAACTACATTGTTTTAAAAACAAAGTGCACTAGAAAACACCAAATAAATAACAAAATGACCTAAACTATATATCCATTTAGAATTATGCACTTATATCACGAAATATATTGATTAAAACTAAAACCCTAAACCCTAAACCCTAAACTGTAAACCCTAAACCCTAATCCGGAAACCTAGTAAAGACCAAAATGACCTAAAATATTAATACATTGAGACTTTTGCACTTATTGAATGAACTAGAAAGAGTATGAAGTAAAACCAATAAAAAGGAAAATATCAAAAACCAAAAAGTCCTAAAATATAAATAAACTGAGACTTTTGCACTTACAAGTTAATGTACATTTATTAACAACTAAAATGGACAAAAAAAAAAATAACAAATATTCAAATGACCTAAATATTTAATCGATTGATTCTTTTGCACTTATTACACGAACTACATTGTTTTAGAAACACTGTCCAATAGAATATACCTAATAAATAACAAAATGACCTAAAATATATATCCATTTAGAATCATGCACTAATATCATGAAATATACTGATTAAAACCTAAACCCAATACCCTAAACCCTAAACCTTGTAAAGATGAAAATGACCAAAAATATTAATGCATTTTGGCTTTTGCACTTATTGGACGAACTACAATGAATAAGAACTAAAATCCAATGCGATTTATGCACTTATTCGACGAACTACATTGATTAAGAACCAAAATGGTCTAAAATAGACCTAAACCCTTAACCATAAACCCTAAACCCTAATCCCTTAACCTAGTAAATAAATAAATAACCTGAAATACTATAGCATTGAGGCTTTTGAACTTATTGGACGAATTACAATGAATAACAACTAAAATGGACAAAAAGAAACATATCCAAAACTAAAATGACCTAAAATCTAAATCCAGTGAGACTTATGCACTTCTTCGACGAACTACATTGATTAACAACCAAAATGGACTAGAATAGACCTAAACTCTTAACCCTTAATCTCAAACCCTAAAACATAAACCTTAAATCCAAAACCCTAAACCCTAACTCCTTAACCTACTAAAGCCCAAAATGACCTAAAATATTAATACATTGAGACTTTTGCACTTATTGAATGAACTACAATGAATAAGAACTAAAACAACCAAAAAGGAAAATTTCAAAAACCAAAAATTTCTAAAATCTACATCGATTACAACTAAAATTGAAAAAAAAAAAACATAACAAATACCGAAATAACTTAAAATTTTAATCGATTAAGTCTTTTGCACTTCAACCCTAAACCCTAAAACCTTAAACCCTAAAATCGAAACCCTAATCCCTTAACCAAGCAAAGACCTATATGATCTAAAATATTAATGCATTGAGACTTTTCAACTTATTCGACGAACAACAATGAATAAGAACTAAAATGGTCAAAAAGAAATATATCAAAAACCAAAATGACCTAAAATCTAATTCCAGTGAGACTTATGCACTTGTTCGTTGATCAACATTGATTAAGAACCAAAATGGACTATAATGTTGGATTTTGATCCTTTGATTCCTAATTTTGACATAATTCACAATTCAACAATATTCATACTTAATATGATAAATCTAATATTTCAATTGAGCAAAATTTCAGGAACCATAATCCAATCCTACACACTTGGATCAAATTGCTTGGAACACAAGAAATCAACAAAAGTTGAATTCTGACTATGTAAATCGATTGGGAAATCGATTTCATAACAAGGGTGTAAGGAAATCTTAAGTGTTTGTAAATGTGAAATCGATTAGGCAATCGATTAGCTTAATTAAAAATGAAAACTGCACAAGTCAGTAGCCTCTGATTTGGAGAGTAATCGATTGGGAAATCGATTGAACATTTCACAAATCAAACCTGATGGTAACACATCGATTGGTAAATCGATTGAATGAGTCACAGTGGCACTCCAGTGCTGAGGAAATCGATTGGCAAATCGATTGACAAAGTATCATTTGAAAAATGACCTCACCTGTGACAAATACAATCGATTGGACAATCTATTGTTAACACTTTCTATTTTGATAAAGTTTGGTTGCAATCGATTGGGAAATCGATTGAACTAAACACCAGGTAAGAACTTTTCAGGAACATGCTATCAAAGCGATTGACAAGTCGATTGATATCAAATAGCTGAGTCACTGTTTTGAATTAAAACCACAGTGAACTCTGAGACTTGGCAAATCGATTGAGTAATCGATTGAAGTTACTTTTATTAAGAGAGTTTCCCAGCAATCGATTAGGAAATCGATTTATGCAAGTCTGGACATGTTCTTCTGAAAAGTGTTGTTTTAAAGAATCGATTGGTAAATCGATTAGCTTGTATAGTTTCAAGATTAAAGAAAACCAAGATCGCGATAATCGATTGGCAAATCGATTTAGCTCATTTTATAACTTTACAAAATCGATTGGGAAATCGATTTTGTAGTTGGTTTTTCGGAAACTATATAAACTGTCTTTCAATCTTTATTCTAATAACTTTTTCATAACAATTCATAACTTTCATGATTTCTCATAATGCTCTCAACTGTTCATAACAACAAACTAACAACTTCATAATTGTGATTACAGATTACAATACAGTTTGTTGACAATCCAAGAGAAATGATAATGTGCTCATGAACATTCCTTGAATATCCAGATTCGTGAGAAGACTTTGATCAAGATTGAAGACTTTTGTTTTACATCTTTTATTCATTCTGTAATAAATCTTTGAACCAAAACGAACGCTAGAAATCCAGCTAGAAACTGGTGGCTACTTTCTTGGGTGAGAGGTCTCAACAAGAAAGAGTCGTACTTTGATTTTGTGTTAGGCTGCCGATTGTCTACAAGGATCAAAGGGTTGATAGAAAGCCAGCTAGAAACTGGTGGCTACTTTCTTGGGTGAAGAGTGTTCAACAAGAAAGAGTCGCACTGTGATTCTGTGTTAGATTGACGAGTATCTACAAGGATCAGAGGGTATTCAATAGGAAAGAGATCATTAAGATAGATAGGTTTCAGGGAGGAAACTGGACAATCTGTAATTGATTCTTTCTATTGAAGGAGAAGAAAATCTGAAATCCGATTGGATTTTCAGGACTGGATGTAGGTTGTTGTTGACAACCGAACCAGGATAAATCTCTGTGTTTTCTTCTCTAACTCTCTCTCTTTAATTTTCTATATTACTAACTTTGCATGCCTCAAAATTTAAATTCCGCTGTGCACTTGATACTGATTAATTTTGTAACGAAAACTGATATATTTTCTGTTAATTGCGAGGTCACTGATACCAACATATAATAGACCTAGACCCTTAACCTTTAATCTAAAACCCTAAAAGCTATACCCTAAACCCTAAACCCTAAACCCTAAACCCAAATCCCTTAACCTAGTAAAGACCAAAATGACTAAAATCTAAATTTAATGAGATTTATGCACTTCTTCGACGAACTACATCAATGAAGATTTTAATCGACGAACTACATCAACTAAAATCTAAACCCTTAACCCTAAACCTTAAACCCTAACAAATACCGAAATAACTTAAAATTTTAATCGATTAAGTCTTTTGCACTTATTACACGATCTACGTTGTTTTAGAATCGAAGTGCAGTAGAATACACCCAATAAATAACAAAATTACCTAAAATATATATCCATTAAGAATTATGCACTTATATCATGAAATATATTGATTAAAACATAACCCTAAACCCTAATCCCTTAACCTTTTAAAGACCAAAATGACCTAATATATTAATACATTGAGACTTTTGCACCTATTGAATGAAGTACAATGAATAAGATCCAAAACCGACAAAAAGGAAAATATCAAAAACCAAAAAGTCCTAAAATCTAAATAAACTGAGAATTTTGCACTAACATGTTGAACTACATTGTTTAACAACTAAAATTGAAGGAAAAAATAATCATAACAATTACCAAAATGACCTAAAATTATAATCGATTGAGTCTTTTGCATTTATTAGACGAACCAAATTGTTTTAGAAACCCTAAACCCTAAACCCTGAACCCTAATCCCTTAACCTAGTAAAGACCTAAATGAATATTAATGCATTGAGACTTTTCAACTTATTCGATGAACTACAATGAATAAGTACTAAAATGGACAAAATGAAATATATCAAAAACAAAAATGATCTAAAATATAATTCCAGTGAGACTTATGCACTTATTCAATGATCTACATTGATTAAGAACTAAAATGGACTATAATAGACTTAGACCCTTAACCCTTAATCTAAAACCCTTAAACCTATACACTATACACTAAACCCTAAACCTTAAACCCAAATCCCTTAACCTAGTAAAGACCAAAATGACCTAAAATATTAATACATTGAGACTTCTGCACTTTTTGAATGAACTACAATGAATAAGAACTAAATCCAACAAAAATAATCATATCAAAAACCAAAAAGTCCTAAAATCTGAATTAACTGAGTCTTTTGCAATTATAGGTTGAACTACATTGATTAACAACTAAAGTCGATAAGAAAAAACATAACAAATATCAAAATGACCTAAAATTTTAATTGATTATGTATTTTTCCCTTTCTTACACGAACTAAGTTATACAAGGGTAGAAAACCAAACATCTCTTACTTTAGGGTCTTTGGATGCAAATGCTTTGTATTAAACAATGGCAAAGAACATCTAGGAAAGTTTGATCCTAAGGCAGATGAGGGTCTTTTTCTAGGTTACTCACAATCTAGTATAGCCTATAGGATCTACAATAAAAGAACTAAAACTATAGAGGAATCTGTTCATGTAAAATTTGATGAAATGTTTGCTGAAAACTTGAACAGCACTCCTCCTATAGTTGGTAATTCTTTGGATGAAATTGTAGAATCTGACCCAATAGAAACTAATGAAATAGTACCTCCAAACAACATAGATTGTATAGAACCTATTAGGGAAGCTGACTTACCTAAGGAATGGAAGTTTAACAAAAACCATCCCATTGACAACATAATAGGAGAAATCTCTCAAGGAGTTGCAACTAGAAAAACCCTTAGACACTTCTGCAATTTCACAGCTTTTGTATCTCAAGTAGAACCCAAAAACATAAAGGAAGCTCTTATGGACCATGACTGGATAGTTGCCATGCAAGAAGAGCTCAATTAGTTTGAGAGAAACAAAGTGTAGATTCTAGTTCCTAAACCAGAAGATAAACATGTCATAGGAACTAGGTGGGTCTTTAGAAACAAAATGGATGAAAATGGGGTAATAACTAGGAATAAAGCTAGGCTAGTGGACAAGGGTTACAACCAAGAGGAGGGCATTGACTATGATGAAACCTATGCCCCTGTAGCTAGACTAGAAGCCATTAGAATCCT
>NC_021164.2:26470098-26472130 GCF_000331145.2 Cicer arietinum | reverse complement strand
TAAATGGAGACATCCAAGAGGAAGTCTTTGTTAGTCAAACACCTGGATTTGAAGATCCTATGTTTCCAAACCATGTGTTTAAACTAACAAAAGCCCTCTATGGTTTGAAACAAGCTCCAAGAGCTTGGTATGAAAAGCTCAGCAATTTCCTCATACAAGAAAATTTTTCAAGAGGAAATGTAGATAAGACACTTTTTATAAAAACAAAAGGAAAAGACATTCTATTAGTCCAAATTTATGTTGATGGCATAATCTTTGGATTAACAAACAATATGCTTTGTAAAGACTTTGAAAATACACTGAAAGGAAGATTTGAAATGTCCATGATGGGAGAATTAACTTACTTCTTGGGATTTCAAATCAAACAAAGCAAGAATGGCATTTTCCTAAGTCAAACCAAATACTGTAATGATCTTTTAAAGAAGTTTGGTTTTGATAAGTTTAAATCCATTGATACACCCATGAGTCAAGCTTGTCATTTAGATAAGGATGAGAAGGGAAAATCTATAGATATGACAATGTTTAGAGGCATGATAAGATCTTTGCTATACCTTACAGCTAGTAGACCAGACATTATGTTTAGTGTTTGCATGTGTGCTAGATATCAAGCAAATCCAAAAGAATCCCATCTAAGTGCAGTCAAAAGGATTTTTAGATATCTTATAGGAACCAAAAATCTAGGTTTGTGGTATCCTAAGGGATCTACTTGCACTCTAGTTGGTTATTCTGATTCTGATTTTGTTGGCTGCAAATTGGACAGAAAAAGTACATCTGGTACTTGCCAACTATTAGGCAACTCACTTGTATCTTGGCATAGCAAGAAACAAAATAGTGTTTCACTTTCAACAGCTGAAGCTGAATATGTAGTTGTTGGAAGCTGTTGTGCACAAATTTTATGGATGGAACAACACCTTTCTGACTTTGGTGTTGATCTAGGTACTGTGCCTATCATGTGTGATAATACTAGTGCTATAAACATTACTAAAAATCCTGTCATGCATTCTAGAACCAAACATATAGAGATTAGGCATCACTTTATTAGGGATCAATATCAACAGGGTAAGATCAAGCTTGAATATGTTAATACAGCTGATCAGTTGGCTGATATTTTCACCAAAGCCTTACCCAAGGACAATTTCTTCTTTATTAGAATGAAACTTGGAATTATAGATCACAATGAAATCTGATCCCTGTGACAAAATCGATTGAAACATCGATTATCCTGTGACTAGATAGAAAAATAGCATTACAAAATCGATTGCATAATCGATTTATGATGCACAGTGTTTTAAATTGTCAAAATTGAAAACACGATAATCGATTGCATTATCGATTTTCTAATCTCAGGTAGCAGTTAAGACTGGAGTATTCATTAATCCAATCGATTGGTTAATCGATTGAATTATTGGAAAATAGTTTAAAGAATCGACTTCATAATCAATTATGTTTCCCAGAACATCCAAAGATGTTAACTTTTTCCAGATTCTAACCCGAGCATCGATTGGGAAATCGATTGAGTCAGAATTTTTAAAACCTGCACTTAAATGAATCGATTTGGAAATCGATGCTGAGATGAGCAGTTTCTTGAACTGATATGGAAATCGATTGGGACATCGATTTAGTAATTAAAAGACAATCGATTTGAAGTATGACTGTTACAAAAAATTTACTAGCCGTTGGAGACAAATATGACTGAGATCGTTCAACTCCCTACAGTAACGGTAACTTAATCGATTGAGAAATCGACGTAGTCTGCGCAAAGAACTTAACAACATCGATTGGGAAATGGATTTTGAACAGGAATACTTAAACCCTACTAAAACCCTAAATTGATTCCCCATCTCACTTTTCCAATATTTCTCAAACTTCTCACAGCTTTCTGATCTTTCTCTGTAATCCTTACATACTTCTCACTATTCTCAAACACTTCATTAATCTTACTAATGGCAAGAGTGAAGCAAACCACTGCAAGATCACCATCGCCATCATCATCTTCAAGTGGAAGAACCCCATCAACTCCACCAACTTCAAA
>NC_021164.2:26461201-26470055 GCF_000331145.2 Cicer arietinum | reverse complement strand
GAGAAATCAAAAAAGAGGAAGGCTCCTCCCACTGAAAAGTTAATGGTTGATGCTATAAAGGATACAACTCAGAAAAAGAAGAAGCCTGTCTCTTCTCCTCAACCCAAGAAACCTCAACCTGCTAAAGGTAAACAAGCTGAAGACTTTGATCTACCACTTGCTTTCCTCAAACGAAAAATCCATGAAGCCCGAACCATGGATTTTGCTTATTTTGATTCAAATGGTTTTTCATTTCAAAATCATTTACGGTTTCATGGTTTGGAAGGATTTCTCTCTTGCTCCCTTGACATATATCCAAAGCTCATTAAGGCATTCTATTCCAACTTCAGTCTCACCGCCACAGGCTTTAAATCTGAAGTAAAAGGAAAGAAAATTTCCATGTCTTTTGAGGAATTTTCTGAACTTTCAGGTTTGCCATTCTATGGTGAATCTGTTGATGGAAGAACAGAGGCAGATTCTACTAATGAAGCATGGGAAACATCAGTGGACAGGCACAATGTCGTTCAGGACCTAATGATTGAGGGATTCGTGGAAAAGCTATCACTTCCTATAGGTCAAATGAAGGTCCAATATAGGATGCTCATGTACGTACTAACAAGGATGTTAGTGCCTAGGTCGGGAAATCACGCTGTTGTCAAGAGGCTGGACATTATTCTGCTGTGGGGATTATTCAAAGAGCTCAAAATGAGCTGGACCTGGATTGTTCTCATGAACATGTCAGAATCCGCTCATGGTAAGCTGCTCCTCCCATACCCACAACTCATTACAAAGATTCTGAGACATTTTAATGTTTCTATTGTCAATGAAGAATCTGCCAAAACTACTCTCACTTTTGTAGAATCAATTGTAAACCAAATGCAATTGAAACGAATAAATGGAATTTGGACTCGAGCTCAGCCAAATGCTGAACAAGCTCAGCCAAATGCGGAACAAGCTGAGCCAGTTGAAGCCCATTATGTGGTTTTAACTAAGTTGCTGGAATTCATTGAGAATCAAGCTGCTCATAATGCAAGAGTAGAAGCATCTTTAAGGACTCTCCAAGCTTCGCTCAATTGAGTTGCTCATGATGTGGCTGCAATACAAGAACACTTAGGCCTTAAGATGTCATTTGAAGATATTGTAGATATAGGCCGTCAAGCAACAGAAGATCAAAACCCAACCGACTTAGATAGCACTGAACCTCATGGAGAGGAGACACTTGCTGAGGCTAATACAGGAGTCTCTACCTCTCCCGCTGGTAATAATGAGGAACAGCCCTAGATTAGTTGACTAGGATTTTGGTTTCTTTGTTGTTTTGTAATGTTCTAGTATTGTATTGAAATGTTCTATTATAACTTTGTCATATTCTCTTTTGTTTATATCTTTTTGCTTTAAATGACAAAGGGGGAGAGTTTACTGCATTTAACTTATTTACTGCATCATATGCATTGTTGCTTTGATATAAGCTCTGCTACAAAGTACTGCATTATAACTTGTGTTGCTCTGATACCAAGTTCTATAAAGTTCGAAATTACTCTGATACCAACTGCTAAATTGCTAAATAGCTCTGATAATGTAGTTTGTAAGAGTTAGCTCTGATTGTGATAGCTATGATATTGTATGTTGTAAATAGCTCTGTATGCTAACCTGTGTGAAATAGATCTGATACTGCACTGCAAAATTGATAAAATCTTGTGTAGCAATATAGCTCTGATACTGCACTGCTAATTTGATGTAGCTCTGATACTGCACTGTTAATTTGATGAATTTTGTGTTGCTGCTCTGAAACTGATTTGGTACTCTGATATTAATTTTGTTGATTGGTTTTAACAAGCTCTGATTATGCTCTGATTATTCTATGACTGATAATGTTCAAGCCTTGTGAAAGGAATCATGAACTCCAAAATTCAGGGGGAGCTTTTTAAATAACAGTAACTATATTTTGTAAGTTTTGAAATGTTAAACTCAAGTTAAAATTGTATGTTTGTCATTTAATCAAAAAGGGGGAGATTGTTAGACATAAGTCCTCTTGATCATGATTTTGACATAATTAACAAACATACAATGTACATATATCACTTGATAAATCTAACAGGTGAACTGAGTAACATTTCAAGAAAAACAAGCAAACACTATGCACTTGGAACAAAAGCTTGGAACTCAAGGAATCAACCAAAATTGGAAGATGTGCTTGAGAAAGATGCAAATATGTATAGTGTGATTAGTGGTTATAGTAGTTATTTAGTAGACTCATCACTATGGTTTCATACTTAAAGTATTTGCCAAAGTAAAAATGAAATCATAAAATAAGAAAGTAAATCAATCAACTGATAAGTCAATTGATGAATCAATTGAGCAATCGATTGTCTGACTCAGAACAAAAGTTTCTACTAAGTAAATCGATTGGGAAATCGATTACTTAAAAGCTTTTAGTGAAACCTGAGTTCTGGGTTTAATCCAATCAATTGGACAATCGATTGGGACATCAATTGAGTAATCGATTGTGTGATTCACAGAACCAACCACTTACTGAATTAATCGATTGGCAAATCGATTGTGAAATTTTTTTTCATCAGGAATGAGTTATGTGATCAACCAAATCGATTGGACAATCAATTGAATTAAGTTTCTTAAACTGCAAGTTTTGTGACAATCGATTAGGTAATCGATTGAAGTTAATCATTTACCAGAAACATGTTGCATAATCGATTGGCACATCGATTTCAACCAAAATAGCTTAGCTACTGTAACAAGCCAAATCGATTGGCAAATCGATTGGATTAAAACATTTGAGTCACTGTGACCAGTCCAATCGATTGGCAAATCGATTGCATTAAAATATCTGAGTCACTGTGATCAGCCAAATCGATTTACATATTGATTGAACTAAATATTTGAGTTACAGAAAGTACTCAGCTCATTGCCAAGTCGATTATGACTATGAATATACGTCGACTGAGCAATCGATTGTTTTGATCTTGTTGTTTGAACAAAACACCTATAATTGATTACTCAATCGATTCTGATATAATCTTAGTATCAGTTTCTGATTTATGCATTAAAAGAATCGATTGGCAAATCGATTCATGCTTATATTTTTCAAGATTCAAGAAAAACAAGAAACGCGACAATCGATTGGGCAATCGATTAAGCCAGTTTTAAACTTTTATAAATTCGATTGAGAAATCGATTGTCCTGATGTTTTTCTAAATATATATAAGTTGATTCAATCACATTTTTTTAGCAACCAATACACTACACTTGAAACAATTATTCATTACACGTTTTTCACAATACTGAAACCAGGAAAAACACTTTGAAAGAAATAATTGTAACCACACACAAAATACTCATTTGGCAAATTCTTTTGTGTGAAATTCATATTGTGATTGAGTCATCATCATTTGTCTTCTTTTATCTTTTCTTTAATAAAAAAATCTGTAAAGAAAGTTATGGAAATCCAGTAGTGTAAACTGGTGACTATCTTTGTTGGTGCGTGTGTTCATCAAGAAGAAGTCTCGTCTTGATCTCGTGAGAGTTTGGCGAGTAACTCTAGGGATAAGGTGGCATTGTAATAGAAGAGAGTGAGTTGGATAGATAGGTCATGTGTGAGCTGGAAAATTTGTAAAACGTACTCAAGTCAATTCTATTGGAAAGGCTGAAATCTGGTTTAGATTTTAGGACTGGATGTAGGCTATCAAACTGATAGCCGTACCCTTAACCTAACATAGACCACAAATGACCTAATATATTAATCCATTGAGCCTTTTGCAATTATTAAACCAACTACATTGAGTAAGCATCAAAAAGGACTATAATAGACCTCGTAAAGACCAAAATGATCTATGATATTAATACATTGAGACTTTAAAACTTATTGGACGAACTACAATGATTAAGAACTAAAAGGGACAAAAAGAAACACACAAAAAACAAAAAGATTACCTAAAATCAAAAACTAGTGACACTTATGCACTTATTCGATGAACTACATAAATTAAGAACCAAAATGGACTAAAATTTTCAAAGACCCGAAAACCATAAACCCTAAAACCAAAAACCTAAATCGTAATCCATTAACCTAGTAAAGACCAAAATGACTTAAAATATTAATTCATTTTGACTTTTGCACTTATTGGACGAACTAAAATAGACAAAAAGAAACTAATCAAAAACAAAATGACTAAAATCTAAATTTAATGAGATTTATGCACTTTTTCGACGAACTACATCAATTAAGAACCAAAATGGTCTATAATAGACCTAAACCCTTAACCCTAAACCTTAAACCCTAAAAGCTAATCCCTAATCCCTTAACCTAGTAAAGACCTAAATGACCTAAAATATTAATGCATTGAGACTTTTCAACTTATTCGAATTACTACAATGAATAAGAACTAAAATGGACAAAAAGAAACATATCAAAAACCAAAATGACCTAAAATCTAATTCTAGTGAGACTTATGCACTTATTCGATGATCTACATTGATTAAGAACCAAAATGGACTATAATAGACCTAGACCCTTAACCCTTAATCTAAAACCCTAAAACCTATACCCTAAACCCTAAACCGTAATCCCTTAACCTAGTAAAGACCAAAATGACCTAAAATATTAATACATTGAGAATTTTGCACCTATTGAATGAACTACAATGAATAAGAATTAAAACAACCAAAAAGGAATATATTAAAAACAAAGAAGTCCCAAAATCTAACTAAATTGAGAATTTTGCACTTATAGGTTGAACAACAATGATTAATAACTAAAATTGGAAATCGATTGAGTATTTGGCAAAAATGACCTAAAATTGTAATCGATTGAGTATTTGGGAATTTTAAGATTAACTACATTGTTTTAGAAACGAAGTGCACTAGAATACACCGAAAAAATAACAAAATGACCTAAAATATATATCCATTTAGAATTATGCACTTATATCATGAAATATATTGATTCAAACCAAAATCCTAAACCATAAACCATAAACCCTAAACCCTTAACCTTGTAAACACTACAAAATGACCTAATACATTAATCCATTTAGACTTTTGCACTAGAATAGACCTCATAAAGACCAAAATGATCTACCATATTAATGCATTGAGACTTTTTCAACTTATTGGACGAACTACAATGTTTATGAACTAAAATGCACAAAAAGAAACACACAAAAAACAAAAATTACCTAAAATAAAAAACTAGTGACACTTATTCACTTATTCGATGAACTACATAAATTAAGAACCAAAATGGACTAAAATAGACCATGACCCAAAAACCCTAAACGCTCAATATTAAACCCTAAACCGTGAAAACCAAAACCTAAAACCTAAACCCTAATCCATTAACCTAGTAAAGACCAAAATGACCTAAAATATTAATGCATTTTGACTTTTACACTTATTGGACAAACTACAATGAATAAGAACTAAAATGGACAAAAAGAAATTAATCAAAAACCAAAATGACCAAAATCTAAATCAAATGAGATTTATGCACGTATTCGACGAACTACATTGATTAAGAACCAAAATGGTATATAGTAGACCTAAACCCTTTACCCTAAACCCTATGATATTAATACATTGAGACTTTAAAACTTATTGGGCGAACTACAATGATTAAGAACTAAAAGGGACAAAAAGAAACACACAAAAAACAAAAAGATTACCTAAAATCAAAAACTAGTGACAGTTATGCACTTATTCGATGAACTACATAAATTAAGAACCAAAATAGACAAAAAGAAACTCATTAAAAACCAAAATAACCAAAATCTAAATCCAATGAGATTTATGCACTTATACGACGAACTACATTGATTAAGAACCAAAATGGTCTATAATATGTAACACCCCGATTTTTAACATCGTGAGTGTATTTTTTTTTAAAAAAAATCAACTAATGTAAATAACCAACTAAGTGAGTTGGATCTCTTTTGATCTTTTTTCTATAGGTCAATTTTATTTTTTTTAAATTGGTCATGTGAGCTGCAGGCTACTTGGTACCCATATTGTAACGCCCCGATTTTTAACAGCGTGAGTGTATTTTTTTTCTTTTAAAAATCAACTAATGTAAAACCAAAGCGTAACACAAACGATAATTGTCATAATTAATTACATCATAATTATAACAAACTGAAGTAGTTGTGAGGCGATAAACTAAAATATCCAAATATAAAATACGCAAGGGCTATGAGACCTATCAGGCATCGCTCATACCCCTGGGGTATTCTCGCCAGACACATGTACAAGTACTGCTCCAAGAAATACTAATCCCCATGGTCACGTCAAAAAAAATGGAACATGGACCCACCAAGACAGAAATCATCTGACCATATAAGTATAGTTACAGTCATCCCAAAATGAAATAAGAATAACCACCAAAAGAAAGATATCAAGTCCCTATACAACAAAACTAATATGATCATACTATAGCAACTACAATAACATGGGTGACCTCCACACACTCCACAAGTTCCGTCTGACACAACATCCATCTTCGAGGTAACCTCATCCTCATCAACATCCATAGATGGATTGCTCTCTTCAGAAGTTAGATCCACCCACGAGATAGGGGGCTTCGGCGGCGCCGGGACCTCAAAACAGTCTGTTACTTTAGTGACAGTCGGTAAAGGATCATTCACTTGAAGATGAAGCTCTGACTCGGCTCGCCTAGATGGCTCTACAATCTCTCGCTCCATGGGCATCGGCCCCTTATCCTTTCTGCCAGTCCTTGTCCAACCACTGTATCCTCAGCTCCCACAACGACCTCTGCCTCCACTCTAACTGAGGAATCCTTCGCATCTTCCCAAGCTCCACTCATCCCAAACACTAATCCGGAAGGTACCAGATAATCAATCTTCTCGCGGGTGAGTTCCACAAAAAATATTGCCCCAGCTTTCCTACTAGTCCTCGCTACCTCCCCGTATAAGTGGCCCTGCTTGAGATGGGGTCATATACCCAAGCAGTCGGCGAGTCTCGATCAGGGAAGTCTAACGACGTCTCTGTCGTCAAGGTAACAGACGGTGGAATGAACTCGGGTATCATCTAAGGGCAAATCCCAAATTTCCACAATAATTGTAAAGGGTCACCAACCGAAATTAACAAATAACACTTAGCAAAATTCTTATATTTTCAAATGCTCAAAAGAATCTTTCGTCTTAGCATACTCCTCGAAAGGGTTTTCATATGTCCAAAAATGCATAAATAATGTTGAAAAATAAATGATTATGCGTCTAGAAATGACATTGGTAGTAGATCTTTGTGATATCATATTACTAACGAGCAAAGTCAATACACTTTTCCTTGATATTTCTGTAACACCCCGATTTTCAAAGCGATGGTGTATTTTTTTTTTCAAAAGAAATTAAACTGAAACAGAGAAATAAACAAGAAAATGCCTTTGGATAAATAATTGAGTCATTATAATTTACAAGCAGCGGAAAAGTTTCTCCAAATATAAATCCAAAGCATTTACACAACAACAAATGGTACATGGGACCCATTCAAATAAGATGTCAAACTGACAATATTAGTATAAGTACAGTTTTCCAAATCAAAATACTCCAACCCAAAAAGTAGGACGTCTAGTCCCTATACATCAACCTAATCTGATCATCCTACCAAAAAACTATACACCCTGAGTGATCTCCACGCGCCCCGTGAGATCCTCCTACAGAGCTCCCGTCAAGCATTCCCATCCGTAGGGTACGAACCGGTAGGATCGTCCTGGCTCTCATCTGAGGGCAAAGCCCAGATTTCCACAATAGTTGTAAAGGGTCACCAACCGAAATTAACAGTTAACACATAACATTTAAATTTTCAAATGCACAAGATAACCTTTCAACCTAGCATGCACCTTAAAAGGGTTTTCCATATGCTAAAGTTCATATAATGCTTGCAAAATAAAAATGAAAGCAAAGTAAGTCTTAAATCAATCAGGCAATAAACAACTAGCCAATCCATTGATGAACCAATTGAGCAATCGATCATCTAACTCAAAATAAGATATTCCACTATGCCAATCGATTGGGAAATCGATTTGGATGAAGGTTTTTAGAAAAAACTGAACTCTGGGATTAATTCAATCGATTGAATGAATAACTGAGCCCTTGTGTTGATGCCAATCGATTTCCAAATCGATTTCGTCAGTTTTACTGAGTTCCTGTCTTACTGTCAATCGATTTCTTAAAAGGGTATTGAAAAATATATTGCAAAATCGATTGGCAAATCGATTTTGTCAAAATAGTGAAGTCCCTGCAACTCATCAAATCGATTGGGAAATCGATTTCCCTGCTTATTCTTCCAAAAATACTTAAACTAATTCAATCACACTCACACATAACTCCAAAACTTAACACTTAGCAATTCCCACACAATCACCACGACGATTTGGGTTTCGAAATAGTTTTACAATCCATCACACTCACACACGATAATCAATACATAACACTTAGCAATTCCAACACAATTACCACGACAATTCCTATTCAAACCACTCAGTCATAAGCTTGATTCAAACACGACTCGTGTGCCAAGCCCCCTAATGCAATGCGTATATGCCAAAATGCATGGACTCGGAATTCCAAACCAAAACCCTCCTCGAAGGGCCGTAAATCATAATTGTACTGCCTATCGCAGGCCAAAGTACCAATTACCGAGGTGCCACCTATCACGGGTCAGCACGATTTACAAAAAAGCGTAAATCATAAACATACCACCTATCATGGGTCAGTACTGTTTACCGAGGTCCCACCTATCACGGGTCAGCACGATTTACTAAAAGAAAAAGCGTAAGTCGTAAACGTACCGCCAATCACAGGCCAAAGTACTGTTTACCGAGGTGCCACCTATCACGGGTCAGCACAAC
>NC_021164.2:26446136-26460647 GCF_000331145.2 Cicer arietinum | reverse complement strand
CACCAAAACACATCAATTCATTTCTCCACAAAATCCAACCATACACACAACAAATTTCATCAATATTAATTAAGAACACATCAAATACGACGAACACAAATCAACACAATCCACCACTCAAACACAACAAGTTTCATTTACTCAGAAACATACATAAATGAGTTTAAATTCATTTTCCACGAAACATTCATCAATATAATCAAAACCTAACTCTAAGATTTTACCCATAAAGCCTTAGATTTGTTTTCCCCCAAATCAATACTCAAACCCTAACAAAATTCTTTTCCACACAATCAAAGATAAGTCCCTAAATGCAAACTAGAAGATTGGAAGGAGCCCTTACCTTAACGATAGCTTTAACGTGCGTTTCCGGTACCGCTAGCAAATCCGGTAAAATCTCCGCTCGCGACGTCGCTTCCAAGTTGGTCCACTAGCACCGTAGTGTGGTGGTGAGCAACTTTCCCTTCTATCTCTTCGCGAAATGAAGCTTAGATCTAGATGAAAATGGGAGGTTTGTGTTTAACGGTTTTGAAATCCCTAACACCGTTTTTTTTCTTTCCTTTCTCTTTCTTTCCTTTGTTTTTCCTTTCTTCCTTTTTCCTTCATTCCTTTTTATATCCTTTTCTTTTCCTTTTCCTTCCTTCTAATTTCCTTTCTTTCTATTTCCTTTCTTTTTCCCTCCAAACAACCATATATATATAAATATATATATATATTATAACTTAACAAATATCTACATATTTATTAAAATTACCATTTCACCTGAAACACATTAAATTCTTCGTAAAAGATTCACCGCAGTTAATTTAATTTATTCATCGACGAGTAATCCTAATCGGCATCAAAATATCTTTTGATCATTTAAACTCCAAATTAATAATAACTTTGGCTAAAAAGCCTGCGAGCCAATATCCAAAATACACAAAAATACATAAAGTATACTTTAAAATTATGGGTCTTACATCACACCTCAAAGCAATTACGACAAATCACAACAACAACCGAATATGTATATACAATCATCATAGTATAACAAACATAACTCGCATGCCAAACACTCTAATGCAATGCGTATATGCCAAAATGCATGATTCTAGAATTCCAAACCAAAACCCTCCTCGAAGGGCGCAAATCATAATTGTACAGCCTCTCACAGACCAGTACTAATTACCAAGGTGCAATCTCTCACGGATCAGCACGATTTACTAGCGTGCAGTCTATCACAGACCAGCACGACATACAAGAGTGCAGCCGATTACAGACCAGCACAATTTACTAGCGTGCAGTCTATCACAAACCAGCACGATTTTCTAGAGTGCAATCACTCACAGACAAGCACATTCTAGAGTGCAATCTCTCACAGATCAGCACGACGTGACAATCCCTGCAAGGATAAGATGAACCAACAATTCACATGGCATCATCCCGTGGCCCATCATGGTCACCACTATCACCATGGCCCCATCGCGGTCACCATATATTATAAAATGCTTGAGCATACTCAAACATATTTATTCCCACCAATTTCAATTTCCACAAACACACATAAATCACATTTCCAAATTCAATCCACACATAAATTGAATTAAATTCTTTTTCGACCAATCCACACATAATTTTTTTCTCAAAAATTCATAATATTAATTATGAACACATCAATTTCACCAAACATGAGTCACTACAATTTTCAAATATTAATCACTCATATTCAATATCTAAAATTTCCAATAACTCGGTGCCAACGGTCTCGATTCACTTTCGAGACTCAAGGAGCTAACTACATACGCATGAATATTTATAACAATTTGTTCACAATAAAACTAATCCAAACTCAACAAAATTCCCAAAATTAAATCTTTCTCACACACCAAACTTTTAAAACCAAATAATCTATATTATTTACTTAAAACTAAATAAAATAAATATTGTCCAAATTTCACATACACACACTCGACTATTAAAGCACCGAAATTTTTGAATTAATAAAATACTTTAAACCTTTTTTTCTTTTTAACCTTAGTCCACAATTGCATAATCACAAAATCCCCAATTTCGGAAATATAAAAACTCTAACCATGAATTCAAAACACAAACATGTTACTCATAGTCCCAATTTCATAACCAATCAATAGATAAATAAATAACTAACAACGGATATTATGAGATTCAATCACTACAAAACACAACTCAAAACAAACTAAATTCAATTTCAACTAAATCACACATAAACGAATTAAATTCATTTTTCACAAAATCACACCTAAAATACATCAAATTTCTTTTCCAAAAAAAATCACAAATAATGTCCTAAATGCAAACTAAAATTTTGGAAGGAGCCCTTACCTTAACGTTAGCTCTAATTCTGGTAAAATTTAAGTTCGCGACCTCGCGCCGAAAACTAGATCACTAGCACCGCAGCGTGGTGATGAGCAACTTTCTCTTCTGTCACTTCTCGAATGGAAGCTTAGATCTAGTAATATATATATATATATACATACTTAAACTAATAATATATCTATATATATATATATTATTAAAACCAAACTACAAATATTCTAAAAATATCTAGATATTTTATAAAATTAACATTTCACTCATCACTTCCCAAACCACTTTTTGTTAAAAATATCAACTCACGTCGCAACTCAGTTGAGAGATACAATTTTCAGCAACCCGAGGTATTTTTAACAAAATTGTCCGATATTAAATTCTTCGTAACGTAACAAAATAAAACTATTGCTCGACGAATAATTTAATCGGGAATGCAAAAATATTTTTGGCATTAAATTCACAAAATACTAAAATACAATAATTTAGCTAAAAAGCCTCAGAGTTCAACACTAAAATACCCTAAATGCTAAATACTAAACCTTAAACCCTTAAACCTAAAACCGAAGACCTAAACCCTTTTTCCTTAACCTAATAAAGAACAAAATGACCTAAAATATTAATGCATTTTGGCTTTTTCACTTGTTGGAAGACCTACAATGAATAAGAACTAAAATAGACAAAAAGAAACTAATTAAAAACCAAAATAACCAAAATCTAAATCCAATGAGATTTATGCACTTATACGACGAACTACATTGATTAAGAACCAAAATGGTCTATAATACACCTAAACCCTAAACCCTAAACCCTTAACAAAGTAAAGACATAAATGGCCTGAAATATTATAGCATTGAGACTTTTAAACTTATTGGACGAACTACAATGAATAACAACTAAAATGGACAAAATGAAACATATCAAAAACAAAAATGACCGAAAAACTAAATCCATTGAGACTTATGCATTTATTCTACAAAGTACATTGATTAAGAACGAAAATGGACTAGAATAGAACTACACCCTTAACCCTTAATCTCAAACCCAAAAACCTAAACCCTAAACCCTAATTTGTTAACCTAGTAAAGACCAAAATGACCTAAAGTATTAATACATTGTGACTTTTGCACTTCTTGAAAGGGCTACAATGAATATGAACTAAAACCGACAAAAAGGAAAATATCACAAACCAAAAAGTCCTAAAATCCAAATAACATGACACTTTTGCACTTAGAGGTTGAACTACATCGATTAACAACTAAAATTGAAAAAAAAACATAACAAATACTAAAATGACCTAAAATTTTAATTGATTGAGTCTTTTGCACTTATTAGACGAACTACATTGTTTTAGAATCAAATTGCACTAGAATACACTGAATAAATAACAAAATGACTTAAAATATATATCCATTTAGAATTATGCACTTATATCATGAAATGTATTTATTAAAACGATAACCCTAAACCCTAAACCATAAACCCTAAACCCTAAATCCTAAAACATAAACCCTAATCCCTAAACCCTAAATCCAGAAACCCAGAAACCTAAACCCTACCTCCTAAAACCTAAACCTTAAACCGTAAACCCTTAAACCAAAACCCTTAACCCTTAACCTAGTAAATACCACAAAAGATCTAATATATTAATCCATTGAGACTTTTGCACTTATTTGACCAACTACATTAAATGAGAATAAAAAAGGACTAGAATAGACCTTGTAAAGACCTAAATGATCTACATTATTAATGGATTGAGACTTTTCAACTTATTGGACGAACTCCAATTATTAAGGACTAAAATGGACAAAAAGAAACATACAAAAAAAATTACCTAATATCAAAAACTAGTGACACATATGCACTTATTCGATGTACTACTTTAATTAAGAACCAAAATGGACTGAAATAGCCCAAAATTCAAAAACCCTAAACGCTAAATACTAAACCCTAAACCCTAAAACCTAACACCTAATCCCTTAACATAGTAAATACCAAAATGACCTAAAATATTAATGCATTTTGACTTTTACACTTATTGGACGAACTACAATAATTAAGAACTAAAACAGACAAAAAGAAATTAATCAAAAACCAAAATGACCAAAATCTAAATCTAATTCGATGAACTACATTGATTAAGAACCAAAGTGGTCTACAGTAGACCTAAACCCTTAACCCAAAACCATAAACCCTAAAACCTAAAACCTAAACTCTAATCTCTTAACGTAGAAAAGACCTAAATGACCAAAAATATTAATGCATTGAGACTATTGAACTTATTGGACGAACTACAATGAATAACAACTAAAATGGACAAAAAGAAACTAATCAAAAACTAAAATTACCTAAAATCTAAATCCAGTGACACTTATGCACTTATTTGACGAACTACATTGATTAAGAACCAAAATGGACAAGAAGAGACCTAGACCCTTAACCCTTAATCTCAAACCCTCAACCCTAATCCCTAAACCTAGTAAAGAAAAAATGACCTAAAATATTCATACATTGAGACTTTTTCACTTACTGAATGAACTACAATGAATAAGAACTAAAACCAACACAAAGGAAAATATCAAAAACCAAAAAGTCCTAAAATCTGAATATAGTGAGACTGTTGCACTTATTGGTTTAACTACATTAATAAACATCTAAAGTTGAAGAAAAAAAAACATAACAAATACCAAAATGACCTAAAACTTTAATTGATTGAGTCTTTTGCACTTATTGAACGAGCTACATTGTTTTAGAAACAAAGTGCACTAGAATACACCGAATAAATAATAAAATGACCTAAAATATGTATCCATTTAGAATTATGCACTTATATCATGAAATATATTGATTAAAACAAATACCCTAAAACCTAAACCCTAAACCCAGAAATCTAAACCCTAATTGCTAAACCCTAAACCCTTAACCCTAAACCTTAAACCCTAAACCCTAACCCTTAACCCTTAACCTAGTAAAGACCACAAATGACCTAATATATTAATCCATCGAGACTTTTGCAGTTATTAAACCAACTACATTGAGTAAGAATAAAAAAGTACTAGAATAGACCTCGTAAAGACCAACTAAAATTATTAAGAAATAAAATGGACAAAAAAAAACAAACAAAAACCAAAATTACCTAAAATAAAAAACTAGTGACTCTTATTCCATGTACTATATTAATTTAGAACCAAAATGGATTAAAATAGCCCAAGACCCAAAAACCCTAAACGCTAAATACTAAACCCAAAAACCTAAACACTAATCCCTTAACTTAGTATAGACCAAAATGTCTTAAAATATTAATTCATTGATTAAGAAATGAATCATAAACCAAAATGACCAAAATCTAAATGTAATGAGATTTATGCATTTATTCGACGAACTACATTGATTAAGAACCAAAATGGTCTATAATAGACCTAAACCCTTAACCCTATACCCTAAACCTTAATCCCTTAACGAAGAAAAGGCCTAAATGACCTAAAATATTAATGCATTGATACTTTTGAACTTATTGGACGAACTACAATGAATAACAACTAAAATGGATAAAAAAGGAACATATCAATAACCAAAATGACCTAAAATCTAAATCTAGTGAGACTTATGCACTTATTCGACGAACTACATTCATAAAGAACCAAAATGGACTAGAATCGACCTAGACACTTAACCCTTAATCTCAAACCCTAAAACCTAAACCTTAATCCCTTAAGTTAGTAAGGACAAAAATGACCTAAAACATTAATACATTGAGATTTTATCACTTATTGAATAAACTACAATGAATAAGAACTAAAACCAAAAATAAAGGAAAATATCAAAAAACCAAAAAGTCCCAAAATGTAAATAAATTTAGACTTTTGAACTTGCAGGTTGAACTACATTATTTAACAACGAAAATTGAAAAGAAAAAAAACATAACAAATACCTAAGTAACCTAAAATTTTAATCGATTGAGTCTTTTGCACTTATTAGACGATTTACATTGTTTTACAAACAAAGTGCTCTAGAATACTCCAAAAAATAACATAATGACCTAAAATATATATCCATTTAGAATTATGAATTGATATCATGAAAGATATTGATTAAAACCAAAACCCTAAACCCTAAACCTTAAACCCTAAACCGAAAACCCTAAACCTTAAACCCTAATCCCTAAAACCTAAACCATAAACCCTTAACCTAGTAAAGACCAAAATGACCTAAAATATTAAGGCATTTTGACTTTTACACCTATTGGATGAACTACAATGCAAAAGAACTAAAATGGAAAAAAAGAAATTAATCAAACACCAAAATGACAAAAATATTAATCTAATGAGATTTATGCACTTATTCGACGAACTACATTGGTTAAGAACCAAAATGGTCTATAAAAATCTTAATCCCTAATCCCTTAACCTAGTAAAGACCTAAAATATTAATGAATTGAGACTTTAGAACTTATTGGACGAACTACAATGCATAACAACTAAAATGGACAAAAAGAAACATATCAAAAACAAAAATTACCTAAAATCTATATCCAGTCAGACTTATGCACTTATTCGACGAACTACATTGATTAAGAACCAAAATGGACTATAATAGACCCAGACCCTAAACCCTTAATCTCAAATCCTAAAACTTAAACCCTAAACCCTAATCCCTTAAGCTATTAAAGACAAAAATGACCTAAAATATTAATACATTGAGATTTTTTCACTTATTGAATGAACTAAAAAAGGAAAATATCAAAAACTGTAAACTACAAGTTTTTGATTAAGACAAAGATCAACCATTATGGTCAAAGCAACAACCTCAAAAAGAAGTTCAAATATCTTCATTAATAAAACTTCAAATCCAAATATTAAATGTTAAAATGTAAAGGTATATGATGCAAACCAATACTTCAATTACATGAGAACAAGTCATATTTACATATGCATATAAAGTATTTTCAAAAGTCAAAATAGCATTAACAAAGTCTTAAAACTAATATTTTTGACAAAATACATAAGTGTATTCGAATACAACATCATGTATTCGAATACAAAGCAAGTCAGAAGCAAAAGTCTCAAAGTTGTATTCGACTACGACTATGTGTAGTCGAATACACATTAAGTCAGTGGCCAAAATCCTTATATTTGTATTTGACTACAACCTTCTGTAGTCGAATACAAAGTAAGTCAGTGGCACATTTTCACTAATATGTATTCGACTACACACATGTGTATTCAAATACAAGGTGTAATTTTTGAACGTTACAAAGAGGTGTATTCGAATACACATATCCTGTATTCCAATACAACTGGAAGCAATACAATTTTTCAGATTTGGAATGGCTCCAAATCGTTGTATTTTTTCATCAAACCTCTTGGATCAATGGCCATGAATCTGAAGAGATATTTATGGAGTATAAATACCCCATAACTTCATATCAAACAACACATAATCCTTGAATCAATACCTTGAACAACTTTGAACAAAATTCTGATTTTTTACAAACTACTTGCATTTCATTTTCATATCATTCAGAAAGGTTCTCAAGTACTTGAATTGTTAATGGATTGTTTATCAATATACCTCTCCTTATTCTTATTCAAATACTATTGTATCACTTGTAAAAGAAATGAATACTTTCCTAAAAGTAGCTTAATCTAAGATAGTGGTGTGCTATCTTAGAAGTGTTGCTAGAAGGTTGTAGCAATAATCCTTGGGTGGGAGTTGTACATTTTCTGACAATTAGTGCATCAATCTCTTGTGGTGTGCAAGAGGACTGGGTGTACCCTTGGTTATAAGGGGAACCATGATAAATCTATTGTGTTCATTTATTTACTGCACCTTACTATTAGTAGACATTATATTAACTCAGAAAAATCAACTACTATATCACTAAAAACAAGAAAATTTACTAACACCTAATTCATCCCCCCCCCTTCTTAGGCGTACTTCTATACTTACAATTGGCATCAGAGCAGGTTAAGGTAACTTATTCCTCGATCAATTACTCATGGCTTCCGCACAACCTGTTTTTAGAGACGGTGGTAGCAGTACCAAGCCACCATGTTTTGTTGGAGAGCATTATGATTTTTGGAAGATACATATGCAAGCGTATCTCAAAGTACAAGGAGACGACATATGGGATGCAGTTGAAAATGGTCCTCACATTCCAAAAACTGTCACCAATAACAAAGAAGAAATAAAGATAAAAAATTCTTGGACTGATGATGATAAAAGAAAAGTGTTGTTCGATAAAAGGCTAAGAATATATTACAATCTGCACTAGGAATGGATGAATTTTTCCGTATATCTCACTGTAAAACAGCAAAAGAAATATGGGATACGTTGGAAGTAACTCACGAAGGCACCATTGAGGTAAAAAGATCTAAACTCAACACATTATCACAAGAATATGAGTTATTTCTAATGCAGCCCAAAGAGTCTATTCTAGACTTACAGAAAAGGTTCTCCCACTTAACCAATCATTTGACAGCACTCGGAAAAATCTTCACCAATGATGAATTAAATCTAAAAGTATTGAGATCATGGACAAGGGCCTGGCAACCAAAAGTGACAGCAATATCCGAAAAGAAAAGCCTATCCAAAATGTCTCTTTCTACACTATTTGGAAAACTTCAAGAGCATGAAATCGAACTTGGAAGGTTAGAACAAAATGAAAGTCAAGAAAAGAAGACCAAAAATATTGCTCTAAAGACCGAATCAAGAGAACAAATCAAGGACGACAATTCAGATGAAGATGAAAACATTATTTTCTTATTAAGAAATTTGGTAAGTTTCTTAAAAATGACAGAACATTCAAAAAGAAAAGTTTCAAGAAGAAAGATAATTCTACATCAAATCAAAACTTCACTTGCTTTGAATGTGGAAAACAAGGACATATTAAAGCAGATTGTCCAAACCTATCTAAGTAGAATGCCATCAAAAAGAAAGACTTCAAGAAGGCATACATAGGTTGGGAAGACAACGAAGTAAGTTCATCTTCAGAAACAGAAAGTGAAGAATGCGCCAATGTTGCATTAATGGCATCGCATTAATCAGATGATGAAGAAGAGGTTAGTAATATAGACTCTCCTCATCATAATAAAACTAATAGTGAATTAATTATAGAATACAATGATGCTCAAAACGCAATTAAGGAATTACTTATTGAATGTAAAAATCTGTGTAAACTAGTGTCAACACAAAAGAAACAAATCTCAAGTCTACAAGAAAAAGTTGACATTATGGAGAAAAATTCTGAAAAACTAAAATAGAATTTTACATGCAATAAATGTGATTCCCTCTCTTTCAAAATTGTTCAATTAAATAGAGTAATTGAACGATACGAAAAAGGACAAATAGGCTTGGAAAATGTTTTAAATATGCAAAGATACTCAAATGACAAAAGTGGTATTGGATACTAAAAATTTGATAAACCAAACTTAAATAAGACCATTTTTGTTAAAGCAAGTAATCAATCCAATCAAGAAAATATTATAATTATGAAAAAGGATCACCATTATAAAGAGAAAATTATTCATAGTAAATCTCGTACACATGCTACTAAATATAGTTTTAATCCTACTTGTTCTTATTGTGGTCTTCATGGTCATACACCTAATGTCTGTCACATTAGAAACATTAGTGTTCCAAGAGGGTATTATGTATGGGTAAAGAAAGGTACTAACCATCAAGGACCCAAAGCACATTGGGTACCTAATAAAATTTGATTTCAATTTTGTAGGTATGCAAGCAAGGTACTTCAAATATGTGGTACTTAGATAGTGGATGCTCTAAACATATGACGGGTGATGTAACAAAATTTTCAGCCTTAACACTTGAGTCAAAGGGATATGTAGTTTATGGAGACAACAACAAAGGAAAAACTTTAGGCATTGGAAAAGTCGGTACATCACCATCCCCCTCGATTGAAGATGTCTTATATGTTGAAGGTCTAAAACACAATCTCATAAGCATTAGCCAGCTTTGCGACAAAGGATACAAGATAGTCTTTAACAAAGATGAGTGCATCATCCGAAATGAAACTACAAATGAAATTCAATTTATCGGTAAGCGGTTCAAAAACATTTTTATACTTAATCTTGACGATTTATCCTTAAAAATGAAATTTCTTTTGGTAAGCGAAAATAATGATGCTTGGCTATGGCATAAGAGATTTGCTCATATTCACATGGATCATTTAAACAAATTGGTCAAGCATGATCTTGTTGTAGGCTTACCAAAAATGAAATTTATAAAGGAAAAATCGTGTGACGCATGTCAAAAAGGTAAGCAAACAAAAAGTTCTTTCAAACCTAAAAATGTCATTTCAACCTCTAGACCACTACAATTGATACATATGGACTTGTTTGGTCCATCAAGAACCAAAAGTCTTGGTGGAAACTCATATGGACTAGTTATTGTTGATGATTACTCAAGGTTCACTTGGACCTTATTTTTGGCAAGTAAAAATGAAGCTTTTAAGGCATTTAAAAAACTATGCCAAGCTAGTCCAAAACGAACAATCTGCCAAAATTGTATCAATTAGAAGTGATCATGGAAGAGAATTTCAAAATACTTCATTTGAAGAATTTTGTGAAGAAAATGGCATTTTCCACAATTTTTCTGCACCAAGGACACCACAACAAAATGGGGTTGTTGAGAGAAAGAACAGATCTTTGATAGAGCTCGCAAGAACTATGCTAAGCGACTCAAACCTACCAAAATATTTTTGGGCAGATATTGTAAACACAACATGCTATGTTTCCAACCGGGTAATCATTCGGCCAATTCTTAAGAAAACTCCGTATGAACTTTACAAAGGAAGAAAACCCAGTATCTCTCACTTCCACATTTTTGGATGTAAGTGTTTTGTGTTAAACAACGGTAATGACAACCTTGGAAAATTTGATGAAAAAGCTGATGAAGGTATATTTCTCGGTTACTATTTATCTAGTAAAACATTTAGAATCTTCAATAAAAGAACTTTATTAGTTGAAGAATCAATGCATGTAACGTTTGATGAAACTAACCCCATAAAAGAGGAAAATATTATTTCTTGTGATGAGGATGTTTTTGACAGCGATGGTACAAGCAAAGAACATCAAACTGATCAACCAGATCAAGAAAGTGAAGTCAACATTGAAAGACAAAGTGATGCTCTTCCTAAAGAATGGAGAACCCATAGATATCACCCAATTGATAACATCATAGGTGATATCCATAAAGGAGTCACAACAAGATTAAAACTGCAAGATGCTTGCTTAAACATGGCATTTATTTCTCAAATTGAACCCTCCAAAATTGGTGAAGCACTTAAAGATGATCAATGGGTACTTGCCATGCAAGAAGAACTCAATCAATTTGAAAGAAGCCAAGTATGGGAACTTGTTCCTAATCCTGGAAATAAACACATCATTGGTACAGAATGGGTGTTTAAAAATAAACTTGATGAGAATGGCATAATTGTCCGCAACAAAGCTAGATTGGCCGCTCAAGGATACAATCAAGAGGAAGGGATAGATTTTGACGAAACATTTGCTCCGGTAGCAAGATTAGAAGCAATACGTTTACTACTTGCGTATGCTTGTTCCATGAACTTTGGGTTATATCAAATGGATGTGAAGAGTGCCTTTCTCAATGATACATAAATGAAGAAGTCTATGTCAAACAGCCCCCTGGGATTGAAGATTCCAAAAATCCCTCACACGTTTACAAATTAAAAAAGGCTCTCTATGGTCTAAAACAAGCTCCAAGAGCTTGGTATGATAGATTAAGCACCTTTTTATGTGCACGAGGATTTGAAAAAGGGTGTATGACCCATAATTTTAAAGTATACTTTATGTATTTTAGTGGATTTTGGTATTGAACTCAGGGGCTTTTTAGCCAAGTTATTAATATTTTGGGAGTTTATATGACCAAAAAGATATTTTGATGCCGATTAGAATTACTCGTCGATGAATAAATTAAATTAACTGCGGTGGATCTCTTACGAAGAATTTAATGCCTTATGGGTGAAATGGTAATTTTAATAAATATCTAGATATTTGGAGATATTTGTTAAAAGTAATTAATATATATATATATATATATATAAATATATATATATATATATGTATGTTTGTGTGGTAGAAAAAGGAAAGGAATTAGAAAGAAAAGAAAAAGAAAGAAAAGGAAAACAAGGAAAACAAAAGGAAAAGGAACAAAGGAAGTAAACATTTCCTCTCCCGCGAAACCCATTATCTTCTTCCTTCTTCTTCATTTTTGTTGCTTCCTTGAAGTTCGAGAATTGAAACCCAAGGCTAGTGGGTGAGAAAGATCAAGTTCCCAACTCTTTTCATCTTCTCGGATTCGAAAACGGTGTTAGGGATTTCAAAACCGTCAAACACAAACCTCCCCGTTTCATCTAGATCTAAGATTCGTTTCGCGAAGAGATAGAAGGGAAAGATGCTCACTACCACGCTTTTACTTAATGTTTGTTTTGAAAATCGTTTAAGTTAAATGAGTATTAAGAATGGGGAATCTTTTAATGTCTTGTTTACTTAATGTTTGTTTTGAAAATCGTTTAAGTTAAATGAGTATTAAGAATGGGGAATCTTTTAATGTCTTGTTTACTTAATGTTTGTTTTGAAAATCGTTTAAGTTAAATGAGTATTAAGAATGGGGAATCTTTTAATGTCTTGTTTACTTAATGTTTGTTTTGAAAATCGTTTAAGTTAAATGAGTATTAAGAATGGGGAATCTTTTAATGTCTTGTTTACTTAATGTTTGTTTTGAAAATCGTTTAAGTTAAATGAGTATTAAGAATGGGGAATCTTTTAATGTCTTGTTTACTTAATGTTTGTTTTGAAAATCGTTTAAGTTAAATGAGTATTAAGAATGGGGAATCTCTTAATGTCTTGTTTACTTAATGTTTGTTTTGAAAATCGTTTAAGTTAAATGAGTATTAAGAATGGGGAATCTCTTAATGTCTTGTTTACTTAATGTTTGTTTTGAAAATCGTTTAAGTTAAATGAGTATTAAGAATGGGGAATCTCTTAATGTCTTGTTTACTTAATGTTTGTTTTGAAAATTGTTTAAGTTAAATGAGTATTAAGAATGTGGAATCTCTTAATGTCTTGTTTACTTAATGTTCGTTTTGGAAATCGTTTAAGTTAAAAGAGTATTAAGAATGGGGAATCTCTTAATATTTCTGTTTACTTAATGTTTGTTTTGAAAATTGTTTAAGTTAAATGAGTATGAAGAATGGGGAATCTCTTAACATTTCTGTTTGCTTAATAATTGTTGTGAAAATCGTTTAAGTTAAATGAGTATTAAAAATGGGGAATTTTTTAATATCTGCGTTTGCTTAACGATTGTTGTGGATGGAGTCAGTGTATGCACATGCATTTCATTTTGGTAAATCATGCTGACCCGTGATAGGTGGCACCTCTGTAAACAGTACTGACCCGTGATAGGTGGTACGTTTACGATTTACGTTTTTGGTAAATTGTGCTGACCAGTGATAGGTGGCACCTCGGTAAACAGTACTGACCCGTGATAGGTGGTACGTTTACGATTTACGTTTTTAGTAAATTGTGTTGACCCGTGATAGGTGACACCTCGGTAAACTGTACTGACCCGTGATAGGTGGTACATTTACGATTCCCGCTTTTTCTTTTAGTAAATAACAGTACTGACTCGTGATAGGTGGTACGTTTACGATTTACGTTTTTGGTAAATTGTGCTGACCCGTGATAGGTGGCACCTCTGTAAACAGTACTGACCCGTGATAGGTGGTACGTTTACGATTTACGTTTTTGGTAAATTGTGCTGACCAGTGATAGGTGGCACCTCGGTAAATAGTACTTTGGCCTGTGATAGGCGGTACATTTACGATTTACGCTTTTTCTATTAGTAAATCATGTTGACCCGTGATAGGTGGCACCTCGGTAAACAGTACTGACCAGTGATAGGTGGTACGTTTATGATTTACGCTTTTTATTAACTCGTGCTGACCCGTGATAGGTGGCACATCGGTAATTGGTACTTTGGCCTATGATAGGCGGTACAATTATGATTTACGGCCCTTCGAAGAGGGTTTTGGTTTGGAATTCCGTGTCCATGCATTTTGGCATATACCAATCGCATTAGAGTGCTTGGCACGCGAGTCGTGGTAAATTGTGTTTGTCCGTGAGAGACTGCACAGGTGTTTGT
>NC_021164.2:26444725-26446071 GCF_000331145.2 Cicer arietinum | reverse complement strand
ATTGTGTTTATCCGTGAGAGATTGCACAGGTGTTTGTCCGTGAGAGACTGCACCCTGGTAAATTGTGTTTGTCCGTGAGAGACTGCACAGGTGTTTGTCCGTGAGAGACTACACCCTGGTAAATTGTGTTTGTCCGTGAGAGACTGCACCCTGGTAAATTGTGTTTGTCCGTGAGAGACTGCACAGGTGTTTGTCCGTGAGAGACTACACCTGGTAAATTGTGTTTGTCCGTGAGAGACTCCACAGGTGTTTGTCCGTGAGAGACTACACCCTAGTAAATTGTGTTTGTCCGTGAGAGACTACACCCTGGTAAATTGTGGTTGTCCGTGATAGACTGCACAGGTGTTTGTCCGTGAGAGACTACACGCTGGTAAATTGTGTTTGTCCATGAGAGACTGCACTCGTGTTCGTTCGTGAGAAACTGTACGTTTAGGATTTACGCCTCTCGCGGAGGGTTTTGTTTGGAATTGTGTGATAGCATGTTTGATTGCAAAACTATTTCGAAGCTCATGATGTTGTAGTGATTGTGTTATAAGTGCTAAGTGTTATGTTTTGTTTGGAATTGTGTGATAGCATGTTTGATTGCAAAACTATTTCGAAGCTCATGATGTTGTAGTGATTGTGTTATAAGTGCTAAGTGTTATGTTTTGTTTGGAATTGTGTGATAGCATGTTTGATTGCAAAACTGTTTCGAAACTCAATTTGTGGTGGTGATCGTGTGGGAATTGCTAAGTGTTAAGATGTGGAATTGTGTATGAATGTGATTGAGTTAGTTTATGTATTTTTGGAAGGATAAGCAGGGAAATCGATTTCCCAATCGATTGGATGAGTTACAAGGACTTCCCTAATGTGACATAATCAATTTGCCAATCGATTTTATAATATGTTTTTCAAAACCATTTGAGAAAATCGATTTGGAAATCGATTTGGCCATACAGGAACTCAGCAAAACTGACAAAAATCGATTGCATTAAGTCAGTGGCTCAGCTATTCTGTCAATCGATTGCCCAATCGATTGAATTAAGCCCAGAGTTCAAATTTCATTAAAAACCTTCAGGAAATCGATTGGCTTAGTAGAAATTCTTATTTTGAGTTAGATAACAGATTGCTCAATTGATTTATCAATGTCTTGGTTAGTTATGTATTACTTGATGGATTGATTTATCAATGTCTTGGTTAGTTATGTATTACTTGATGGATTGATTTATCAATGTCTTGGTTAGTTATGTATTACTTGATGGATTGATTTATCAATGTCTTGGTTAGTTATGTATTACTTGATGGATTGATTTATCAATGTCTTGGTTAGTTATGTATTACTTGATGGATTGAGAACTTTATTTTGA
>NC_021164.2:26441930-26444065 GCF_000331145.2 Cicer arietinum | reverse complement strand
AAAGTTCAAGGGTGATGAGGACTCAGGAAAAGAGTTGACTAGTGGATTCAAGAAGTGGAAAAGATCTTCGAGATGACGGATTGTCAGGCAGAGTTGAAGCAAATCATGACGGCATGGAATTTATAAAATGGTTCCAAGGACACAGAAGTTATGTGTTGGTGTAAACTCGAAGATGAGGAGTATGGATGGATTAACATTAGACTAATAAGGAATTTTAATTAAAGATCTAAGTTGAGGACTTATGTTAAGAAAAGTATTAGATGTTTTCCTGGTAGATTTCAGGATGAAACTGGATGAAGCTTGACAACTGTCAAAGAGATGTGAACATCATGGAATTGTTGAGAAGATGAGGCTTCCATTTGGGTAGGAGTGAGACCATGTATTTAGTTGATAAGTGACAAACCTTTTGGTAGTTTAGGAGATAGTAAGTATGGATAGTGATATTGGATGAAACTATAGACACGTTAGTGTGAATTTTGAGCGATGTTCGGCAAAACATAATTGGTTAGGCCTTGATGTATTGAACTTTATGTTACCATTAAGTGGAATCTGAAGTATCGAGTACGGGAATACTTCGAGATGGCGGTAATATAAGTTTTGAGAGTCTATTAAAGGATGGAAAATACTAAGAGGATGTTAATATTTTGATAGGTCGGAAGGATTATTCGAGATTTGATTTGGGACCCTAAGATGGTTGATATTTTTAGTTGATGATTTAAAATCCGCAAGGTTGGATGAAGGACCAATTGATGCTTAAAACTTTCATAATGGAAGGAGTTGAGGCGGGCAAGTGATAAATAATTCATGTTAAGAATGGAAGTGTTTGGAGATTTTGAGGACCAAATTTTAGAATATTATTCCATGATAGAAAGTTAAAAAGAAGAAATGTAACAACTGATTTATGGTTTAGTTGTTGGTCTTGGGAAGTCAAGCGTGAAGATTTGAAATGATCATTTCAGTAACTGGATGGACGAAGAAAGGTATGTGGGTTTTTGAGATATTGTACTGAAAAATTTATGAGGATGAAGTTATAGATAATTAGTTCTTAGGAAATGCTTATGGGGAACGTTTGAGAAATAATTCTTTAGGACGTTCGATTGTTAGGATTCTTTCAGTTTGTATCTCGGTGAAGGTTGAGAGGGAATAAGAATCCAACGAGTGAACCAAATATTGGAAAAGGTACCAAGAAATTTGTGGAGCAGCACATAGAGATGTATCTTATGACATTTAAAGATTGATGAAAGGAATTATCCCACCTATAAATCAGACATTATTATTATAAAGGTATGCCAATGATATAAATACATTACTTGAGTGCATGTCATGGGGATTGTTATTGTGTTCGTCAATGAAAGAAAGTTTGTGTGTCCCAAGTGGTATAGTCTTTGGCTTGTTTTCGAAAATATTTGAGGTAGTTTTGATCACCAAGCATATGTGGGGATGGAATTATTAAATTTATAACTGGAATAACATACCGATAAGAACACTATAGTTTGACGTAGTTGTACGACTTAAGAAAAATCGAGGATTTGTGGACAAGGGAGAAATTTAGGAGTTCTCGGATGTAGTGATTGTTCTGTGCTCAGTGTGTTGGGGTCATTCTAAGTGTTTCAGTTTGGTACCAAATGGATGTTTTGTACCAAGTAGATGCCAATGAGACTACGTGACATAGGTATGGGATATTTTACTTCGTCGACAGGATCAAAGTTATAGGAAAATAAGGGAAATTCAATGGACTTTGAGAAGATTGCTGACTGCTTTTGTAAGTTGCAAGGAGCGTTATTACAGTTTGGCTAAGATAGTCTAAGCCACTATCATGGTTGTTGGCTATTTGTTGACAAATTGAGGGACTGGTCATCCTTAATCTCTTGTTGATAGTAGACAAAATCATGTTGAATGGAACGGACGAGCCTTACCGACTATGGATGTGTGTGAAGTTATTAAACACCCTATGAAAATGGGTAGGCAACACTTTTTTCGAGAAAGCCGGGTGAAACAAGTTGTGACTAGTGTGTTGAATTTGAGTACAAACCTTGTGTGGACTGCTACTCGTACTTTAAGTTTTGAGGACGAAACTAATTTTAGGGGGGTAGTAATGTAAGACCCATAATTTTAAAGTATACTTTATGTATTTT
>NC_021164.2:26441537-26441903 GCF_000331145.2 Cicer arietinum | reverse complement strand
TAATAATCTTATGACATATGATAAAGCATTTTAAAAAATTCTTAAACAAAATATATGATTCAAATAAGAGTTAAATATATATATATATATATATATATATGTATATATGTATGTTTGTGTGGAGGAAAAAGGAAAGGAATTAGAAAGAAAAGAAAAAGGAATAGAAGGAAAACAAAAGGAAAAGGAACAAACGAAGTAAACGTCTCCTCTCCTGCGAAACCTATTCTCTTCTTCCTTCTTCTTCATTTTTGTTGCTTCCTTGAAGTTCGAGAATTGAAACCCAAGGCTAGTGGGTGAGAAAGATCATGTTCCCAACTCCTTTCTTCTTCTCGGATTCGAAAACGGTGTTAGGGATTTCAAAACCGT
>NC_021164.2:26439709-26441467 GCF_000331145.2 Cicer arietinum | reverse complement strand
TTTTTTTTTTTGAAAGAGATTAAAAGGAATTAAAATTAAAATAGAGAAATAAATAAGGAAATGCCTTTGGATAAATAATTGAGTCATTATAATTTACAAGCAGCGGAAAAGTTTCTCCAAATATAAATCCAAAACATTTACACAACAACAAATAGTACATGGAACCCATTCAAATAAGATGTCAAACTGACAATATTAGTATAATTTTTTTTAAAAGGAATTAAAATAAAACAGAGAATTAAATCAGGAAATGCCTTTGGATAAATAATTGAGTCATTATAATTTACAAACAGCGGAAGAGTTTCTCCAATTATAAATCCAAAACATTTACACAACAACAAATGGTACATGGAACCCATTCAAGTAAAAAGTCAAACTGACAATATTAGTATAAGTACAGTTTTCCAAACTAAAAATACTCCAATCCAAAAAGAAGGACACCTAGTTCCTATACATCATCCTAATCTGATCATCCTACCAAAAAGCTATACACCCTGAGTATCTCCACGCGCCCCGTGAGATCCTCCTAATGTAACTGCAATCACGCGTTCCCATCTCCATTCCCGTCCGTAGGGTACGAACCGGTAGGATCGTCCTGACTCTCATCTGAGGGCAAAGCCCAGATTTCCACAATAATTGTAAAGGGTCACCAACCGAAATTAACAGATAACACATAACATTTAAGTTTTAAATGTACAAAATAACCTTTCAACTAAGCATGCACCTTAAAAGGATTTTCCATATGCTAAAAGTTCATGTAATGCTTGCCAATTAAAAATGAAATCAAATGAAGTTCTCAAACCATCAAGTAATACATAACTGACCAAAGCATTGATAAATCAATTGAGCAATCGATTATCTAACTCAAAATAAGGATTTCTACTGAGCCAATCCATTTCCAAATCGATTTGGTCAGTTCTACTGAGTTCCTGCATTACCAAATCGATTTGGTCAGTTTTGCTGAGTTCCTGACTTAAGGCCAATCGATTTCCAAATCGATTTCTTAAATGGTTTTGAAAAACAGATCACAAAATCGATTGGTAAATCGATTTTGCCAATATAGCAAAGTCCCTGCAACTCATCAAATCGATTGGGAAATCGATTTCCCTGCTTATTCTTCCAAAAATACTTAAACTAATTCAATCACACTCACACATAACTCCAAAACTTAACACTTAGCAATTCCCACACAATCACCACGACAATTCCTATTCAAAACACTCAATCCTAAACTTGATTCAAACACGACTCGTGTGCCAAGCACTCTAATGCAATGCGTATATGCCAAAATGCATGGACTCGGAATTCCAAACCAAAACCCTCCTTGAAGGGCCGTAAATCATAATTGTACCGCCTATCGCAGGCCAAAGTACCAATTATCGAGGTACCACCTATCACGGGTCTACACGGTTTTCAAAAATAACGTAAATTGTAAATGTACCGCCTATCACATGCCAAAGTACTACTTACCAAGGTGCCACCTATCACGGGTCTGCACAATTTACAAAAAAGCGAAAACCATAAACGTACTGCCTATCACGGGCCCGTATCGTTTATTGAGGTGCCACATATCACGGGTCTGCACGGTTTTCAAAAACGTAAATCATAATTGTACCACCTATCACATGCCAAAGTACTATTTATCAAGGTGCCACCTATCACGGGTCTGCACGATTTACAAAAAGCATGAAAATGCATGAGCCTATACTGACTCCATCCACAACAATCGTTAAGCAAATGCAGATATTAAAAGATTCC
>NC_021164.2:26435804-26439548 GCF_000331145.2 Cicer arietinum | reverse complement strand
CTAATGGTTTTCACAAACACACATTAAGTAAACAAGATATTAAGAGATTCCCCATTCTTAATACACATTTAACTTAAACGATTTTCAAAACAAACATTAAGTAAACAAGACATTAAGAGATTCCCCATTCTTAATACTAATTTAACTTAAACGATTTTCAAAACAAACATTAAGTAAACAAGACATTAAGAGATTCCCCATTCTTAATACTCGTTTAACCCTAATGGTTTTCACAAACACACATTAAGTAAACAAGACATTAAGAGATTCCCCATTCTTAATACTCGTTTAACCCTAATGGTTTTCAAATTCCACACAAAACAAACTCAAACATATTATCAAATTCAATCCACGATTCACACCAAAACAAATCAATTCATTTCTCCACAAAATCCAACCATACACATATCAAATTTCATCAGTATTAATTAAGAACACGTCAAATACGACGAACACAAATCAACACAATCCACCACTCAAACACAACAAGTTTCGTTTACTCAAAATCATACGTAAATGAGTTTAAATTCATTTTCCACGAAACATTCATCAATAAAACCAAAACCTAACTCTAAGATTTTTCCCCAAGTCAACACTCTTACCCTAACAAAATTCTTTTCCACACAATCACAGATAAGTCTCTAAATGCAAACTAAAAGTTTGGAAGGAGCCTTTACCTTCACGTTAGCTTTAACGTGCGATTACGGTACCGCGAGTAAATCCGGTAAAATCTCCGCTCGCGACGTTGCTTCCAAAGTTGGTTCCCTAGCACCGTAGCGTGGTAGTGAGCAACTTTCCCTTCTATCTCATCGCGAAACCAAGCTTAGATCTAGATGAAACGGGGAGGTTTGTGTTTGACGGTTTTGAAATCCATAACTCCGTTTTTGAATCCAGGAAGAAGGAAGAAGCTGAAAATTTGTTCTTACTCACCCACAATCCTTGGGTTTCAACTCTAGAACAAAAGGAAGTTGCGAAAATGGAGGTAGAAGGAAGAAGAAGGAATGGGTTTCACGCGAGGCAGAGGAATAAGGAGAACTTCTGTTTTCTTTCTTTTCTTTTTCTTTCCTTTATGTTTCTTTCCTTTGCTCTTCTTTCTTTTTCCTTCTTTCCTTTCTATTTCCTTTTTCTTTTCTCTCCAAACAAATATGTCTATATATATATATATTAATTACTTTTAACAAATATCTCAAAATAACTAGATATTTGTTAAATTACCATTTCACCCATAACGCATTAAATTCTTCGTAAAAGATTCACCGCAGTTAATTTAATTTATTTATCGACGAGTAATTTTAATCGGCATCAAAATATTTTTTTGGTCATATAAACTCCAAAATATTAATAACTTTGGCTAAAAAGACTCCAAGTTCAATACCAAAAATACACTAAAATACATAAATTGTACTTTAAAATTATGGGTCTTACACTTTTCCTCTCTTCTCCCAAAATCTCGTCCATCCTCCTTTCACTCAGTTACCCATTCAACCAACCTTGCAAACTACATCACTCTTTACTTCTTTCTTGTCATTCATCATCAGATTTCTCACATATCTCACCTTTTCTCTTAAACCCATTTTTCACCAAAACCTCCTTTCTCACCATGGATGCCCGCAAACGAGGACCAAGAACCAAGCATGCAGCAGTGGGTCCCTCAAGAAAACGAACAAGGAATCCCAACATCACGGATTTATCCTGGCTTCTACACACACCAGAAGAAATTGATCATTTTCGCACATTCTACTATGACAAGCGACTTATAGTTCCAAAATATGGTACTTTAAACTCTTTCTCTGCCTTTAAATTTCCTGAGTTGCTCAAAGCACAACATGTTGAAGAGTTTATAGGCTACAAAGGTCCTGTCTATCCTGACTTAGTTAGGGTCTTTTATTGCAATCTCATCCAAGATGGAAAAATGCTGGTATCTCGAGTTAAGGGTAAAACCATTCAGTTAAATACCAAAACTATAGGCGAAATTCTAAGGACTATTTCCTTTGCTACATTCTGGTTCCGAAGGCTAGAAATTACTCCCAAATTTCGGAGTTTGAATTACAAATTATGAATTTCATATATGAAGGTTGTCAACTAAATTGGGCATACTTTGTGAAATCTGTCATGTTTGGATCCCGATAGGCAATTGGATTACCATATGCGAAGGAAGTTTCCTGGATTTTAGAACACTTTGGGGTGGACTTCTCTGATGAAGTCATGTATACACCCACAAAAGAAAATATGCTGGAATTGGGCGTCCTACCTAGCATGCGGATAGTATGGAATGAGCAGCTTGAATCTTTTGTGCATAAAGGTGATTATGATCAACCATCTGATGCTGCTCAAGAAGACACTGCTGGACCCTCAAATGATGTTGCCAAGGCTGATGAAGATGGCGAGGAAACAACCTCTGATGATGATTATATCTCCAATCAAATGCTCATGGCTCGCCTTGACTCTTTCCAAACCTTCTTCCAAACTCAATTCCAATGATTCTTTCCAAACCTTCTTCCAAACTCAATTCCAAAATCTGACCACTTCTATCGACACTCGCTTCCACAACATCGAAACTACTATTGCTCGCAACTATGACACATTATCCCAGGACATTAGTAGTTTATCTGAGAAAATTGATCATTTCCACATTCCAACGCATTTTGACTAGTTTGATGCTAGCAGTTCATTTGCTTGTGTAATATTTTGCTGTTGGGATGTTTAAGTATTTTAGTTTGGTTTCGCTTCCCAATTTGGTCGTTTTGATGTACTTTATTGAACATGACTCCATCCTTTATTATGTCATTCTATTTTGATTCAAAAGTGTGATATTTTTCCCTTTAATTGTGTTTATATCCTTTATTATGCTTTATATTGTATGTTTCTATATTTTTCCTTCTTTTTGATCATGTCAAAAGGGGGAGAAAATTTGGTATTGTTGTTGCCTTAACCATCTTGTAGGTTCTCAAACAATTTTTCAATTAATGACATACAACGGGGAGTAAGCATATACTACGGGGGAGCAATGGTTCGAATTACACAATCTCTCCACAACAATAACATTTTGTCATAATCAAAAAGGGGGAGAATGTAAACTACAAGTTTTTGATGAAGAAAAAGATCAACCATTATGGTCAAAGCAACAACCTCAAAAAGAAGTTCAAATATCTTCATTAATAAATCTTCAAATCCAAATATTAAATGTTAAAATGTAAAGGTATATGATGCAAACCAATACTTCAATTACATGAGAACAAGTTATATTTACATATGCATATAAAGTATTTTCAAAAGTCAAAATAGCATTAACAAAGTCTTAAAACTAATATTTTTGACAAAATACATAAGTGTATTCGAATACAACATCATGTATTCGAATACAAAGCAAGACAGAAGAAAAAGTCTCAAAGTTGTATTCGACTACGACTATGTCTAGTCGAATACACATCAAGTCAGTGGCCAAAATCATTATATCTGTATTCGACTACAACCTTCTGTAGTCGAATACAATGTAAGTCAGTGGCAAATTTTCACTAATCTGTATTCGACTACACACATGTGTATTTCAATACAAGGTGTAATTTTTGAATATTTTTGAACGTTACAAAGAGGTGCATTCGAATACACACATCCTGTATTCGAATACAACTGGAAGCAATACAATTTTTCAGATCTGGAATGGCTCCAAATCATTGTATTTTTTCATCAAACCTCTTGGATCAATGGCCACGAATCTGAAGAGATGTTTATGGAGTATAAATA
>NC_021164.2:26427163-26434943 GCF_000331145.2 Cicer arietinum | reverse complement strand
ATGATGATTATATCTCCAATCAAATGCTCATGGCTCGCCTTGACTCTTTCCAAACCTTCTTCCAAACTCAATTCCAAAATCTGACCACTTCTATCGACACTCGCTTCCACAACATCGAAACTACTATTGCTCGCAACTATGACACATTATCCCAGGACATTAGTAGTTTATCTGAGAAAATTGATCATTTCCACATTCCAACGCATTTTGACTAGTTTGATGCTAGCAGTTCATTTGCTTGTGTAATATTTTGCTGTTGGGATGTTTAAGTATTTTAGTTTGGTTTCGCTTCCCAATTTGGTCGTTTTGATGTACTTTATTGAACATGACTCCATCCTTTATTATGTCATTCTATTTTGATTCAAAAGTGTGATATTTTTCCCTTTAATTGTGTTTATATCCTTTATTATGCTTTATATTGTATGTTTCTATATTTTTCCTTCTTTTTGATCATGTCAAAAGGGGGAGAAAATTTGGTATTGTTGTTGCCTTAACCATCTTGTAGGTTCTCAAACAATTTTTCAATTAATGACATACAACGGGGAGTAAGCATATACTACGGGGGAGCAATGGTTCGAATTACACAATCTCTCCACAACAATAACATTTTGTCATAATCAAAAAGGGGGAGAATGTAAACTACAAGTTTTTGATGAAGAAAAAGATCAACCATTATGGTCAAAGCAACAACCTCAAAAAGAAGTTCAAATATCTTCATTAATAAATCTTCAAATCCAAATATTAAATGTTAAAATGTAAAGGTATATGATGCAAACCAATACTTCAATTACATGAGAACAAGTTATATTTACATATGCATATAAAGTATTTTCAAAAGTCAAAATAGCATTAACAAAGTCTTAAAACTAATATTTTTGACAAAATACATAAGTGTATTCGAATACAACATCATGTATTCGAATACAAAGCAAGACAGAAGAAAAAGTCTCAAAGTTGTATTCGACTACGACTATGTCTAGTCGAATACACATCAAGTCAGTGGCCAAAATCATTATATCTGTATTCGACTACAACCTTCTGTAGTCGAATACAATGTAAGTCAGTGGCAAATTTTCACTAATCTGTATTCGACTACACACATGTGTATTTCAATACAAGGTGTAATTTTTGAATATTTTTGAACATTACAAAGAGGTGTATTCGAATACACACATCCTGTATTCGAATACAACTGAAAGCAATACAATTTTTCAGATCTGGAATGGCTCCAAATCATTGTATTTTTTCATCAAACCTCTTGGATCAATGGCCACGAATCTGAAGAGATTTTTATGGAGTATAAATACCCCATAACTTCTGATCAAACAACACACAATCCTTGAATCAATTCCTTGAAAAACTTTGAACAAAATTCGAATTTTTTACAAAGTACTTGCATTTCATTTTCATATCATTCAGAAAGGTTCTCAATTACTTGAATTATTATTGGATTGTTTATCAATATACCTCTCCTTATTCTTATTCAAATCATATTGTATCACTTGTAAAGGAAAGGAATACTTTCTTAAAAGTAGCTTAATCTAAGATAGTGGTGTGTTATCTTAGAAGTGTTGTTAGAAGGTTGTAGCAAGAAGGGTGGGAGTTGTACATTTTCTGACAATTAGTGGATCAATCTCTTGTGGTGTGCAAGAGGATTGGACGTACCCTTGGTTATAAGGGGAACCAAGATAAATCTATTGTGTTCATTTATTTACTGCACCTTACTATTAGTAGACATTATATTAACTAAGAAAATTCAACTACCATATCACTAAAAATAAGAAAATTTACCAACCCCTAATTCCCCCCCCCCCCCTCTCTTAGGCATACTTCTATACTTACAATTGGCATCAGAGCAGGTTAAGGTAACTTATTCCTCGATCAATTACTCATGGCTTCTACACAACCTGTTTTTAGAGACGGTGGTAGCAGTACCAAGCCACCATGTTTTGTTGGAGAGCACTATGATTTTTGGAAGATACGTATGCAAGCGTATCTCGAAGCACAAGGAGACGACATATGGGATGCAATTGAAAATGGTCCTCACATTCCAAAAACCGTCACCAATAACAAAGAAGAAATAAAGATAAAAAATTCTTGGACTGATGATGATAAAAGAAAAGTGTTGTTCGATAAAAAGGCTAAGAATATATTACAATCTGCACTAGGAATGGATGAATTTTTCCGTATATCTCACTGTAAAACAACAAAAGAAATATGGGATACGTTGGAAGTAACTCACGAAGGCACCATTGAGGTAAAAAGATCTAAACTCAACACGCTATCACAAGAATATTAGCTATTTCGAATGCAGCCCAGAGAGTCTATTCTAGACTTACAGAAAAGGTTCTCCCACTTAACCAATCATTTGACAGCACTCGAAAAAATCATCACCAATGATGAATTAAATCTAAAAGTACTGAGATCATTGGCAAGGGCCTGGCAACCAAAAGTGACAGCAATATCCGAAAAGAAAAGCCTATCCAAAATGTCTCTTTCTGCACTATTTGGAAAACTTCAAGAGCATGAAATCGAACTTGGAAGGTTAGAACAAAATGAAAGTCAAGAAAATAAGACCAAAAATATTGCTCTAAAGACCGAATCAAGAGAACAAATCAAGGACGACAATTCAAATGAAGATGAAAAGATTATTTTTCTTTTTAAGAAATTTGGTAACTTTCTTAAAAATGACAGAACATTCAAAAAGACCAAAACCCTATTCCCTAAACCCTATTCCCTTAACCCTCAAACCCTCAAACGTAAACCCTAAACCCAAAACCCTATTCCCTTCACCTAGTAAAGACCAAAATTACCTAAAATATTAGTACCTTGAGACTTTTGCACTTATTGCATGAACTACAATGAATATGAACTAAAACCAACAAAAAGGAAAATATCAAAAACCCATAACCCTTAATCCCAAAACCCTCAAACCCTTAACCCTTAACCCATAGTTCTTAGACCTAGACCCTTAACCCTTAATCTCAAACCCTCAAACCTAAACCCTAAACCGAAAACCCTATTCCCTAAACCTAGTATAGACCAAAATTACCTAAAATATTACTACCTTGAGACTTTTACACTTATTGCATGAACTACAATGAATAAGAACTAAAACCAACAAAAAGAAAAATATCAAAAACCAAAAAGTCCTAAAATGTAAATAAATTGAGACCTTTGCACTTACAGGTTGAACTACATCGATTAACAAATAAAATGGACAAAAAAAAACATAACAAATATTAAAATGACCTAAAATATTAATCGATTGGGTCTTTTGCACTTATTAGACGAAATACATTGTTTTAAAACAAAGTGCACTAGAATACACCTAATAAATAACAAAATGACCTAAAATATATATCCATTTATATTTATGCACTTATATCATGAAATATATTGATTAAAACCCGAACCCTAAACCCTTAATCTAGTAAAGACCAAAATGACCTAAAATATTAATACATTGAGACTTTTGCACCTATTGAATGAACTACAAAGAATAAGAACTAAAACTGACAAAAAGGAAAATATCAAAAACCAAAAAATCCTGAAATCTAAATAAACTGAGAATTTTCCACTAACAGGTTGAACTACATTGATTAACATCTAAAATTGAAGGAAAAAAAAGCATAACAATTACCAAAATGACCTAAAATTATAATCGATTGAATCTTTTGCATTTATTAGACGAACCACATTGTTTTAGAAACAAAGTGCACTAGAATACACCTAATAAATAACAAAATGACCACAAATATATATCCATTTAGAATTATGCACCTATATCATGAAATATATTAATTACAACATAAACCTTAAACCCTAGACCCTTAACCCTTAATCTCAAACCCTAAATCCTAAACCCTAAACCCTAAACCTAGTAAAGACCAAAATGACCTAAAATATTAATACATTGAGACTTTTGCACTTATTGAATGGACTACAAAGAATAAGAACTAAAACCAACAAAAAGGAAAATATCAAAAACCAAAACGTCCTAAAATCTAAATACACTGAGACTTTTGCACTTACAGGTTGAACTACATTGATTAACAAAAAACATAACAAATATTAAAATGACCTAAATTGTTAATCGATTGATTCTTTTGCACTTATTAGACGAACTACATTGATTAAGAACTAAAATGGTCTATAATAGACCTAAAACCCTAAACCCTAATCCCTTAACCTAATAAAGACATAAATGACCTAAAATATTAATGCATTGAGACTTTTGAACTTATTGGACGAACTACAATGAATAACAAGTAAAATGGACAAAATGAAACATATTAAAAACCAAAATGACCAAAAATCTAAATCCATTGAGACTTATGGACTTATTCTACAAACTACATTCATTAAGAACCAAAAAGGACTAGAGTAGAACTACACCCTTTAACCCTTAATCTCAAACCATAACACCTAAACCCTAAACCCTAATCCGTTAACTTAGTAAAGACCAAAATGACTTAAAATATTAATTCATTGAGAGTTTTGCACTTATTGAATGAACTTCAATGAATATGAACTAAAACCGACAAAAAGGAAAATATCACAAACCAAAAAGTCCTAAAATCTAAATAAACTGAGAATTTTGCACTTACAGGTTGAACTACATTGAATAACAACTAAAATTGAAAAAAAAAGACATAACAAATACCAAAATGACCTAAAATTTTAATCGATTGTTTCTTTTGCACTTATTAGACGAACTACATTGTTTTAGAAACAAAGTGCACAAGAATACACCTAATAAATAACAAAATTACCTAAAATATATATCCATTTAGAATTATGCACTTATATCATGAAATATATTTATTAAAACCAAAACCCTTAACCCAAAATCCAAAACCCTAAATCCTAAAACCAAAACCCTTATCCATTGACACTTTTGCACTTATTAATGCATTTAGACTTTTCAACTTATTGGACGAACAACAATGATTAAGAACTAAAATGGACAAAAATAAACATACAAAAAACAAAAATTACTTAAAATCAAAAACTAGTGACACTTATGCACTTATTCGATGTACTGTATTAATTAAGAACCAAAATTGACTAAAATAGCCCAAAACCCAAAAAGCCTAAACGCTTAATACTAAACCCTAAACACTAAAACCTAAAACCTAAACCCTAATCCCTTAACCTTGTAAAGACGAAAATGACCTAAAATATTAATGCATTTTGACTTTTACACTTATTGGACAAACTACAATGAATAAGAACTAAAATGGACAAAAAAAATGTATCAAAAACCAAAATTACCAAAATCTAAATTAAATGAGATTTATGCTCCTATTCGACGAACTACATTGATTAAGACCTAAACCCTTAACCCTAAAACCTAAACCCTACTCCCTTAACGTAGAAAACACCTAAATGACCTAAAATATTAATTCATTGAGAGACTATTGAACTTATTGGACGGATTACAATGAATAACAACTAAAATGGACAAAATGAAACATATTAAAAACCAAAGTTACCTAAAATCTAAATCCCGTGAGACTAGAAAACCAAAATGGACTAGAATAGACCTAGACCCTTAACCCTTAATCTCAAACCCTAAACCCTAATCCCTTAAGCTAGTAAAGATAAAAATGACCTAAAATATTAATACATTGAGACTTTTTCACTTATTGAATGAACTACAATGAATAAGAACTAAAACCAAAAAAAGGGAAAATATCAAAAACCATAAAGTCCTAAAATAAAAATAAAGTGAGACTTTTGCACTTGCAGGTTGAACTACATTGATTAACATCAAACATTGAAAAAAAAAACATAACAAATACCAAAGTGTCCTAAAATTTTTAATCGATTGAGTAATTTTCACTTATTAGACGAACTACATTGTTTTAGAAACAAAGTACACTACAACACACCAAATAAATAACAAAATGACCTATTGGACCAACTACAATGATTAAGAACTAAAATGGACAAAAAGAAACATACAAAAAACAAAAGTTACCTAAAATAAAAAACTAGTGACACTTTTGCACTTATTCGATTAAATACATTAATTAAGAACAAAATTGGACTAAAATATCCTAAGACCAAAATGACCTAAAATATTAATGCAATTTGACTTTTACGCTTATTGGACGAACTACATTGAATAACAACTAAAATGGACAAAAAGAAACATATCAAAAACCAAAATGACCTAAAATCTACATCGAGTGACCCTTATCCCTTAAGCTAGTAAAGACAAAAATGACCTATAATAATAATACATTGAGACTTTTTCACCTATTGAAAATAACTAAAACTCACAAAAAGGAAAATATCAAAAACAAAAAAGTCCTAAAATCTAAATAAAGTGAGACTTTTGCAGTTACAGGTTGAACTATATTGATTAACAATAAAATTGAAAAAAACACTTAACAAATACCAAAATGACCTAATATTTAATCAATTGAGTCTTTTGCACTTATTAGACGAACTACATTGTTTTAGAAACAAAGTGCACAAGAATAAACAGAATTATGCACTTATATCATAAATATATTGATTAAAACCAAAACCCTTAACCCTAAAACCTAAAACCTAAACCCTAAATGTAACACCCCGTTTTTCAAAGCGAGGGTATATTTTTTTTTCATTTAAAAGTAATTAAAAACAAACAAAGAATTAAATCAGGAAATGCCTTTGGATAAATAATTGAGTCATTATAATTTACAAGCAGCGGAAAAGTTTCTCCAATTATAAGTCCAAAACATTTACACAACCACCAATGGTACATGGAACCCATTCAAATAAGATGTCAAACTGACACCATTAGTATAAGTACAGTTTTCCAAACAAAAAATACTCCAACCCAAAAAGAAGGACACCTAGTCCCTATACATCATCCTAATCTGATCATCCTACCAAAAAGCTATACACCCTGAGTGATCTCCACGCGCCCCGTGAGATCCTCCTAACGTAACTGCAGTCAAGCGTTCCCATCTCCATTCCCGTCCGTAGGGTACGAACCGGTAGGACCGTCCTGACTCTCATCTGAGGGCAAAGCCCAGATTTCCACAATAATTGTAAAGGGTCACCAACCAAAAAAAAAAACAGTTAACACATAGCAATTAAGTTTTTAAATGCTCAAAATAACTTTTCAACTAAGCATGCACCTTAACAGGATTTCCAATATGCGAAACGTTCATACAATACTTTGCCAATTTAAAAAGAAAGTAAAATGAAGTTCTCAATCTCCTAATTAACACATAACAAATCAAGACATGGATAAGTTAATGAGTAATCAATCATCTAACTCAAACTGAGGATTTTCACTGAGCCAATCGATTGGGAAATCGATTGGGGTGAAGGTTTTTAATGAAAACAGAATCCTGGGCTGAATCAATCGATTTGGCAATCGATTGAGTGAGTACTGAGCCCCCAGGTTTTAAGCCAATCGATTTCCAAATTGATTTGGTCGAATATGGATGAGTCCCTGACTTAAGGCCCAATCAATTGGGCAATCGATTTCGTAAATGATTTTCGAAAACTAATTACAAAATCGATTGGCTAATCGATTTTGTCAATTTGGCCAAGTCCCTGTTTACCCATCCAGTCGATTGGGAAATCGATTTCCCTGATCATTTTTCCAAAAAAATCATGAATTAACTCAAGTCATTCCTAATCAAGTCCACAACCTAACACTTAGCAATTCCTACGCGATTACCACGGCAAATGGAATCTCGATAACCATCATACTTACACCCAATAACCAACACATAACACTTAGCACCTTCAACGCGATTACCACGATAAA
>NC_021164.2:26412823-26419701 GCF_000331145.2 Cicer arietinum | reverse complement strand
TAATCAATCATCTAACTCAAACTGAGGATTTTCACTGAGCCAATCGATTGGGAAATCGATTGGGGTGAAGGTTTTTAATGAAAACAGAATCATGGGCTGAATCAATCGATTTGGCAATCGCTTGAGTGAGTACTGAGCCCCCAGGTTTTAAGCCAATCGATTTCCAAATCGATTTGGTCGAATATGGATGAGTCCCTGACTTAAGGCCCAATCGATTGGGCAATCGATTTCGTAAATGATTTTCTTATCACGATAAATCAAAATTCGAATCACTCAATCATAAACTCAAATCAAACATGACTCGCGTGCCAGGCACCCTAATGCAATGCGTATATGCCAAAATGCATGGACTCGGAATTCCAAACCAAAACCCTCCTCGAAGGGCCGTAAATCATAATTGTACCGCCTATCGCCGGCCAAGGTACCAATTACCGAGGTGCCACCTATCACGGGTCAACACGATTTACTAAAAGAAAAAACGTAAATCGTAAACGTACTGCCTATCACAGACCAGTATTGTTTACCGAGGTGCCACCTATCACGGGTCAGCACAATTTACCAAAAAAGTAAATCGTAAACGTACCACCTATCACGGGTCAGTACAGTTTACCAATGTGTTTCCTATCACGGGTCAACACAATTTACCAAATGAAATGCATGAGCATACACAGACTCCATCCACAACAATCGTTAAGCAAATGCAGATATTAAAAGATTCCCCATTTTTAATACCCATTTAACTTAAACGACTTTCACAGCAACCATTAAGTAACCAAGACATTAAGAGATTCCCCATTCTTAACGCCCAGTTAACTTAAACGATTTTCAAAACAACATTAAATAAATAAGTCATTAAGAGATTCTCCATTCTTAATACCGATTTAACTTAATGATTTTCAAAATAAAACGTTAAGCAAACAGTCATATTAAGAGATTCCCCATTCTTAACGCCCAGTTAACTTAAACGATTTTCAAAACAACATTAAATAAATAAGTCATTAAGAGATTCTCCATTCTTAATACCGATTTAACTTAATGATTTTCAAAATAAAACGTTAAGCAAACAGTCATATTAAGAGATTCCCCATTCTTAACGCCCAGTTAACTTAAACATTTTCCTCAAACGCACATTAAGTAAACCGAGGTATTAAAAGATTCCCCATTTTTAATACTCGTTTAGCTCTAATGGTTTTTCAATTCCACATAAACAAACTCTAACATACTCTCACATTCAAACCATAATTCACAACAAACACACCAATTAACAAACATCAAGTATGGACATGCCTTATACAATGAACACAATTCAACACAACCTGACACCCAAATGCATCAGACTTCATTTACTCATAGTCATACACAATGACTTCAAATTCATTTACCACGAAACATTCCTCAATATAAACAAAACCTAACTCTAAGGTTTTACCCGTAACGCATTAGATTCGTTTTTCCCCAAATTGATACATTAAATCCTAACAAATTCCTTCCCACACAACCACAGATAAGTCCCTAATGCAAACTAGAAGTTTGGAAGGAGCCCTTACCTTAACGTTAGCTTTAACGTGGGTTTCCGGTATCGCGAGTAAAACCGGTAAAATATTCGCTCGCAACGTCGCCTCCAAATTGGTCCCCTAGCACCATGGCGTGGTAGTGAGCAACTTTCCCTTCTAACTCTTCGCGAAATGAAGTTTGGATCTAGAAGAAACGGAGGGGTTTATGTTTGGATCTCAAATACCGTTTTTCTTCGTTTTCGAATCAAAGAGGAAGAGTGGAGTTGCGAAATCCTTGTTCTAACTCTCACCCAACCTTGGGTTACTAGTTTTGAAGAAAAGAAAGCGACGAAAATGAAAACGGGAGAAGGAGGAAAAATGGGTCACGGTTGATCAGAGGAAGAAGATGGAAAATTCGAATTTTCCTTTCTTCATTTTTCCTTTTTTCCTTTATATACTCTTTTCTTTTCCTTTTCCTTCCTTCTAGTTTTTCCTTTCTTTTTCCCCCCAAACAAACACATATATATATATAATAAATATAACTTAGCAAATATCTCGAAATATCTAGATATTTGTTAAATTACCTTTTCATCCGTAACGCATTAAATTCTCCGCAAAGGATTCACCGCAGTTAATTTCAATTTATTTTTCGACAAGAAATCTTAATTGGCATCAAAATATCTTTTTGATTCTAAAACTCCCAAATATTATTAACTTTGGCTTAAAAGTCTCCGAGCCAAAATCCAAAATACACCAAAATACATAAAGGGTACTTAAAAATTATGGGTCTTACACTAAACCCTAAACCCTAAACCTAGAACATAAAACCTAATTCCTAACACCTTAACCCTAAACCGTAAACCCTAAACCTTAAACCCTAAACCCTACACCCAAAACCCAATACCCTAAACCCTAAACCCTAAATCCTAAACCCTAAACCCTGTACCCTAAACCATAAACCCTATACCGTAAACCCTAAAACCTAAACCCTAAACCCTAAACCCTAAAACCTAAACCCATAAACCTAAACCCTAAATCCTAAACCCTAAACCCAAAACCATAAACCCAAAACCCAAATCACAAAACCCTTAACCCTTGACCTAGTTAAAACCACAAATGACCTAATAGATTAATCTATTGAGACTTTTGCACTCATTAAACCAACCACATTGATTAAAAATCTAGTGACACTTTTGCACCTATTCGATTAAATACATTAATTAAGAACAAAATTGGACTAAAATATCCTAAGACCAAAATAACCTAAAATATTAATGCATTGAGACTTTTGAACTTATTGGGAGAACTACAAAGAATAACAACTAAAATGGACAAAAAGAAACATATCAAAAACAAAAATGACCTAAAATCTACATCGAGTGACCCTTATCCCTTAAGCTAGTAAAGACAAAAATGACCTATAATAATAATACATTGAGACTTTTTCACCTATTGAATGGCCTACAACGAATAATAACTAAAACTCACAAAATGGAAAATATCAAAAACAAAAAAGTCCTAAAATCTAAATAAAGTGAGACTTTTGCAGTTACAGGTTGAACTATGTTGATTAACAATAAAATTGAAAAAAACACTTAACAAATACCAAAATGACCTAAAATTTAATCGATTGAGTCTTTTGCACTTATTAGACGCACTACATTGTTTTAGAAACAAAGTGCACTAGAATAAACAGAATTATGCACTTATATCATAAATATATTGATTAAAACCAAAACCCTAAACCCTAAAACCTAAAACCTAAACCCTAAACCCTAAACCTAGAACATAAAACCTAATTCCTAACACTTTAACCCTAAACCGTAAACCCTAAACCTTAAACCCTAAACCCTACACCCTAAACCCTAAACCCAATACCCTAAACCTTAAACCCTAAATCCTAAACCCTAAACCCTGTACCCTAAACCATAAACCCTATACCCTAAACCCTAAACCCTAAACCCTAAAACCTAAAACCTAAAACCTAAAACCTAAAACCTAAAACCTAAAACCTATAAACCTAAACCCTAAATCCTAAACCCAAAACCATAAACCCAAAACCCAAATCACAAAACCCCTAACGCTTGACCTAGTAAAAACCACAAATGACCTAATATATTAATCTATTGAGACTTTTGCACTTATTAGACCAACCACATTGAGTAAGAATAACAAAGGACTAGGATAGACCTCGTACAGACAAATATGATCTACAATATTAATGCATTGAGAGTTTTCAACTTATTGGACCAACTACAATGATTAAGAACTAAAATGGACAAAAAGAAACATACAAAAAACAAAAGTTACCTAAAATAAAAAACTGTGACACTTTTTGAACGTATTCGATTAAATACATTAATTAAGAACAAAATTGGACTAAAATATCCTACGACCAAAATGACCTAAAATATTAATGCAATTTGACTTTTACGCTTATTGGACGAACTGCAATGAATAATAACTAAAATAGACAAAAAGAAATTAATCAAAAACCAAGAAGACCAAAATCTAAATTTAATGAGATTTATGCACTTATTCGACGAACTACATTGATTAAGAACCAAAATGAACTAGAATAGACCTTAAACCTTAACCCTTAACATTAAACCCTAAAACCTAAACCCTGAAGCTAAAAGCCTAATCCCTTAAGCTCGTAAAGAAAAAAATGACCTAAAATATTAATACATTAAAACTTTTCACTTATTGAATGAACTAAAATGAATAATAACTAAAATCGACAAAAAGGAAAATATCAAAAAACCAAAAAGTCCTAAAATCTAAATAAAGTGAGATTTTTGAACTTACAGGTTAAACTACATTGATTAACAATTAAATTAAAAAACACATAACAAATACCAACATGACCTAGAATTTTAATTGATTGAGTCTTTTGCACTTTTTAGACGAACTACATTGTTTTAGAAACAAAGTGCACTAGAACACACAAAGTAAATAAACTAAAATATATATATCCATTTAGAATTATGCACTTATATCATGAAATATATTGATTAAAACAATAACCCTAAACCCTAAACACTAAACCATAACCCCTTAAACCTGAACCCTAAACCCAGAACCTAAAACCTAATTCCTAACACCTTAACCCTAAACTGTAAACCCTAAACCTTAAACACTAAACCTTAAACACTAAACCTTAAACACTAAAACTTAAACCCTAAACCCTAAACCTTATACCCAAAACCTTGAACCTTGAACCCTTAACCAAGTAAAGACAAAAAATGACCTAATATATTAATCCATTGAGACTTTTGCACTTATTAGATCAACTACATTGAGTAAGAATCAAAAAAGACTAGAACAGTCCTGGTAAAGACCTAAATGATCTAAATATTAATGCAGTGAGTCTTATCAACTTATAGGACTAACTACAATGATTAAGAACTAAAATGGACCAAAAGAAACATACAAAATAAATAAGTTACCCTAAGCCTAAAGCCTAATCCCTAAACCCTAATCCCTTAATCTAGTAAAGACTAAAATGACCTAAAATATTAATGCATTTTGTCGTTTACGCTTATTGGACGAATTACATAGAATAAGAACTAAAATGGACAAAAAAAATTATCAAAAATCAAAATGACCAAAATCAAAATTAATGAGATTTATGCACTTATTCGACGAACAACATCGATTAAGTACCAAAATTGACTACAATAGGGCTTGGCCCATAAACCTAAAACCTAAATGACCTAAAATATTAATGAATTTTGACTATTACACTTATTTGACGAACTACGATGAATAAGAACTAAAATAGACAAAAATAAGTTAACCAAAAACCAAAATGATCAAGATCTGAATCTAATGTGATTTAGGCACTTATAAAATGAACTACATTGATTAAGAACCAAAATGGCCTATAATAGACTTAAACCCTTAACCTTAAATACGAAACCCAAAAACCTAAAAACGAAACCTAAAACCTAATTCCTAACACCTTAACCCTAAATTGTAAATCCTAAACCTTCAACCCTAAACCCTAAACCCTAAACCCTTAAACCTTAACCCTAAACCCTAAACCCTAAACCCTAAACCCTTAAACCTAAACCCCAAACCCTTAAACCTTAACCCTAAACCCTAAACCCTAAACCCTAAAACCTAAACCCATAAACCTAAACCCTAAATCCTAAACCCTAAACCCTGTACCCTAAACCATAAACCCTATACCCTAAACCCTAAAACCTAAACCCATAAACCTAAACCCTAAATCCTAAACCCTAAACCCTGTACCCTAAACCATAAACCCTATACCCTAAACCCTAAAACCTAAACCCATAAACCTAAACCCTAAATCCTAAACCCTAAACCCAAAACCATAAACCCAAAACCCAAATCACAAAACCCTTAACCCTTGACCTAGTAAAAACCACAAATGACCTAATATATTAATCTATTGAGACTTTTGCACTTATTAGACCAACCACATTGAGTAAGAATAACAAAGGACTAGAATAGACCTCGTACAGACCAAAATGATCTACAATATTAATGCATTGAGAGTTTTCAACTTATTGGACCAACTACAATGATTAAAAACTAAAATGGACAAAAAGAAACATACAAAAAACAAAAGTTACCTAAAATAAAAAAATAGTGACACTTTTGCACTTATTCGATTAAATACATTAATTAACAACAAATTTGGCCTAAAATATCCTAAGACCAAAATGACCTAAAATATTAATGCAATTTGACTTTTACGCTTATTGGACGAACTACAATGAATAATAACTAAAATAGACAAAAAGAAATTAACCAAAAACCAAAATGACCAAAATCTAAATTTAATGAGATTTATGCACTTATTCGACAAACTACATTGATTAAGAACCAAAATGAACTAGAATAGACCTTAAACCTTAACCCTAAACATTAAACCCTAAAACCTAAACCCTGAAGCTAAAAGCCTAATCCCTTAAGCTCGTAAAGAAAAAAATGACCTAAAATATTAATACATTAAGACTTTTCACTTATTGAATGAACTAAAATGAATAATAACTAAAATCGACAAAAAGGAAAATATCAAAAAACCAAAAAGTCCTAAAATCTAAATAAAGTGAGATTTTTGAACTTACAGGTTAAACTACATTGATTAACAATTAAATTAAAAAACACATAACAAATACCAAAATTGTAAGACCCATAATTTTAAAGTATACTTTATGTATTTTTGTGTATTTTGGATTTTGGCTCGGAGGCTTTTTAGCCAAAGTTAATAATATTTTGGAGTTTATATGATCAAAAAGATATTTTGATGTCGATTAAAATTACTCGTCGATAAATAAATTAAATTAACTGCGGTGAATCTTTTACGAAGAATTTAATGCGTTATGGGTGAAATGGTAATTTAACAAATAT
>NC_021164.2:26406891-26412685 GCF_000331145.2 Cicer arietinum | reverse complement strand
AAGGAAAAGGAAAGGAAAAGCATTTCCATCTTCTTCCTCCCCTGCCTCGCGAAACCCATTTCTCCTCCTTCTTTGTTTTGCGTTCTTTTTCGTTCCTTTTCTTCAAGATTAGAAACCCAACGTTTGTTGAGTGTGAAAGAGAAGATTACTCAACTTCATTCTTCTTGTTTGATTCGAAAACGAAGAAAAACGGTGTTAGGGATTTCAAAACCGTCAAACACAAACCTCCCCGTTTCATCTAGATCTAAGCTTCATTTCGCGAAGAGATAGAAGGGAAAGTTGCTCACCACCACACTACGGTGCTAGTGGACTAACTAGGAAGCGACGTCGCGAGCGGAGATTTTACCGGATTTACTCGCGGTACCGGAAACGCACGTTAAAGCTAACGTTAGGGTAAGGGCTCCTTCCAAACTTTTAGCTTGCATTTAGGGACTTATCTGTAGTTGTGTGGAAAGGAATTTGTTAGGGTTGAATGTATTGATTTAGGGAAAATGAATCTAAGGTTATGTGGGTAAAATCTTAGAGTTAGGTTTTGACGATATTGATGGAAGTTTCGTGGAAAACGAATTTAACTCATTTGTGTATGATTATGAGTAAATGAAATTTGATGTGTTTGAGTGTTATGTTATGTTGATTTGTGTTTGTCGTATTTGACGTGTTATAAGTTAATACCGATGAAATTTGATGTGTTTTGGTGTGGATTGTGAATTGAATTTGATAATATGTTTGAGTTGGCATTGTTGTGGAATTTGAAAACCATTAGAGTTAAACGAGTATTAAAATTGGACAAAAAAGAGCATATCAAACACCAAAATGACCTAATATCTAAATCCAGTGAGACTTATGCACTTTTTTTCGAACTACATTGATTAAGAACCAACATGGACTAGAATAGACCTAGACCCTTAACCCTTAATATCAAACCCCAAAAACCTAAACCCTAAACCCTAATCCCCTAAGCTAGTAAAGACAAAAATAACCTAAAACATTAATACATTGAGACTTTTTCACTTATAGAATGAACTATAATGAATAAGAATTAAAACCAAGAAAAAGGAAAATATCACAAACCAAAAAAATCCTAAAATGTAAATAAAGTGAGACTTTTGCACTTACAGTTTGAACTACATTAATTAACAACTAAAATTAAAAAAAAAAAAAACATAACAAATACCAAAATGACCTAAAATTTTCATTGATTGAGACTTTTGCTCTTATTAGACCAACAACATTGGGTAAGAATAAAAAAGGAGTAGAATAGACCTCGTAAAGACCAAAATGATCTACAATATTAATGCCTTGAGACTTTTCAACTTATTGGACGTACTACAATGATTAAGAACTAAAATGGACAAAAAGAAACATACAAAAGACAAAAAGACACTTTTGCACTAATTCGAGGAACTACATTAATTAAGAACAAAGATGGACTAAAATAGCCTAAGACCCAAAAACCCTAAAAGCTAAATACTTAACTCTAAACCCTAAAACCTAAAACATAAACCCTAATCCCTTAACCTAGTAAAGACCAAATTTACCTAAAATATTAATGCATTTGAATTATACGCTTATTGGGCGGACTACAATGAATATGAACTACCATGAATTAGAACTAATATGGACAAAAAGAAATTAATCAAAAACCAAAATGACCAAAATCTAAATTTAATGAGATTTATGCACTTATTCGACGAACTATATTGATTAAAAACCAAAATGGACTATAATAGACCTAGACCCTTAACCCTTAATCTCAAACCCTAAAACCTAAACCCAAAATGCTAAACTAAAACACTAATCCCTTAACCTAGTAAAGACAAAAATGACCTAAAATATTTATGCATTTTGACTTTTATACTTATAGGTCGAACTACAATCAATAAGAACTAAAATGGACAAAAATAAATTAATCAAAATCACAAATGACCAAAATCTAAATCTAATGTGATTTATGCACTTATTCGATGAACTACATTGATTATGAACCAAAAGGGTCTATAATAGACCAAACCCCTTAACCCTAAATACTAAACCTTAAAACCTAAACCCTAATCCTGTAATCTATTAAAGACCTAAATGACCTAAAATATTAATGCATTGAGGCTTTTGAACTTATTGGGAGAACTACAAAGAATAACAACTAAAATGGACAAAAAGAAACATATCAAAAACCAAAATGACCTAAAATCTACATCGAGTGACCCTTATCCCTTAAGCCAGTAAAGACAAAAATGACCTATAATAATAATACATTGAGACTTTTTCACCTATTGAATGGCCTACAACGAATAATAACTAAAACTCACAAAATGGAAAATATCAAAAACAAAAAAGTCCTAAAATCTAAATAAAGTGAGACTTTTGCAGTTACAGGTTGAACTATGTTGATTAACAATAAAATTGAAAAAAACACTTAACAAATACCAAAATGACCTAAAATTTAATCGATTGAGTCTTTTGCACTTATTAGACCCACTACATTGTTTTAGAAACAAAGTGCACTAGAATAAACATAATTATGCACTTATATCATAAATATATTGATTAAAACCAAAACCCTAAACCCTAAAACCTAAACCCTAAACCCTAAACCTAGAACATAAAACCTAATTCCTAACACTTTAACCCTAAACCGTAAACCCTAAACCTTAAACCCTAAACCCTACACCCTAAACCCTAAACCCAATACCCTAAACCTTAAACCCTAAATCCTAAACCCTAAACCCTATACCCTAAACCATTAACCCTATACCCTAAACCCTAAACCCTAAACCCTAAACCCTAAAACCTAAACCTATAAACCTAAACCCTAAATCCTAAACCCTAAACCCTAAAACCAAAACCATAAACCCAAAACCCAAATCACAAAACCCCTAACGCTTGACCTAGTAAAAACCACAAATGACCTAATATATTAATCTATTGAGACTTTTGCACTTATTAGACCAACCACATTGAGTAAGAATAACAAAGGACTAGGATAGACCTCGTACAGACCAAAATGATCTACAATATTAATGCATTGAGAGTTTTCAACTTATTGGACCAACTACAATGATTAAGAACTAAAATGGACAAAAAGAAACATACAAAAAACAAAAGTTACCTAAAATAAAAAACTAGTGACACTTTTGAACGTATTCGATTAAATACATTAATTAAGAACAAAATTGGACTAAAATATCCTACGACAAAAATGACCTAAAATATTAATGCAATTTGACTTTTACGCTTATTGGACGAACTGCAATGAATAATAACTAAAATAGACAAAAAGAAATTAATCAAAAACCAAGAAGACCAAAATCTAAATTTAATGAGATTTATGCACTAATTCGACGAACTACATTGTTTTAGAAACAAAGTGCACTAGAACACACAAAGTAAATAAACTAAAATATATATATCCATTTAGAATTATGCACTTATATCATGAAATATATTGATTAAAACAAAAATCCTAAACCCTAAACCCTAAACCCTAAACCATAACCCCTTAAACCTAAACCCTAAACCCTTAACCCAGAACCTAAAACCTAATTCCTAACACCTTAACCCTAAACTGTAAACCCTAAACCTTAAACACTAAACCTTAAACACTAAACCTTAAACCCTAAACCCTAAACCCTAAACCTTATACCCTAAACCCAAAACCTTGAACCCTGAACCCTTAACCAAGTAAAGACAAAAAATGACCTAATATATTAATCCATTGAGACTTTTGCACTTATTAGATCAACTACATTGAGTAAGAATCAAGAAAGACTAGAACAGTCCTGGTAAAGACCTAAATGATCTAAATATTAATGCAGTGAGTCTTATCAACTTATAGGACTAACTACAATGATTAAGAACTAAAATGGACCAAAAGAAACATACAAAATAAATACGTTACCTTAAGCCTAAAGCCTAATCCCTAAACCCTAATCCCTTAACCTAGTAAAGACTAAAATGACCTAAAATATTAATGCATTTTGTCGTTTACGCTTATTGGACGAATTGTATAGAATAAGAACTAAAATGGACAAAAAAAATTATCAAAAACCAAAATGACCAAAATCAAAATTAATGAGATTTATGCACTTATTCGACGAACAACATCGATTAAGTACCAAAATTGACTACAATAGGGCTTGGCCCATAAACCTAAAACCTAAATGACCTAAAATATTAATGAATTTTGACTATTACACTTATTTGACGAACTACGATGAATAAGAACTAAAATAGACAAAAATAAGTTAACCAAAAACCAAAATGATCAAAATTTGAATCTAATGTGATTTAGGCACTTATTCAATGAACTACATTGATTAAGAACCAAAATGGCCTATAATAGACTTAAACCCTTAACCTTAAACACGAAACCCAAAAACCTAATTCCTAACACCTTAACCCTAAATTGTAAATCCTAAACCTTAAACCCTAAACCCTAAACCCTAAACCCTAAACCCTTAAACCTTAAACCTAAACCCCAAACCCTAAACCCTAAACCCTAAACCCTAAACCCTAAACCCTAAACCCTAAACCTAGAACATAAAACCTAATTCCTAACACCTTAACCCTAAACCGTAAACCCTAAACCTTAAACCCTAAACCTTAAACCCCAAACCCTACACCCTAAACCCTAAACCCAATACCCTAAACCCTAAATCCTAAACCCTAAACCCTGTACCCTAAACCATAAACCCTATACCCTAAACCCTAAAACCTAAACCCTAAACCCTAAACCCTAAAACCTAAACCCATAAACCTAAACCCTAAATCCTAAACCCTAAACCCAAAACCATAAACCCAAAACCCAAATCACAAAACCCTTAACCCTTGACCTAGTAAAAACCACAAATGACCTAATATATTAATCTATTGAGACTTTTGCACTTATTAGACCAACCACATTGAGTAAGAATAACAAAGGACTAGAATAGACCTTGTACAGACCAAAATGATCTACAATATTAATGCATTGAGAGTTTTCAACTTATTGGACCAACTACAATGATTAAAAACTAAAGTGGACAAAAAGAAACATACAAAAAACAAAAGTTACCTAAAATAAAAAACTAGTGACACTTTTGCACTTATTCGATTAAATACATTAATTAACAACAAATTTGGCCTAAAATATCCTAAGACCAAAATGACCTAAAATATTAATGCAATTTGACTTTTACGCTTATTGGACGAACTTCAATGAATAATAATTAAAATAGACAAAAAGAAATTAACCAAAAACCAAAATGACCAAAATCTAAATTTAATGAGATTTATGCACTTATTCGACAAACTACATTGATTAAGAACCAAAATGAACTAGAATAGACCTAAAACCTTAACCCTAAACATTAAACCCTAAAACCTAAACCCTGAAGCTAAAAGCCTAATCCCTTAAGCTCGTAAAGAAAAAAATGACCTAAAATATTAATACATTAAGACTTTTCACTTATTGAATGAACTAAAATGAATAATAACTAAAATCGACAAAAAGGAAAATATCATAAAACTAAAAAGTCCTAAAATCTAAATAAAGTGAGACTTTTGCACTTGCAGGTTGAACTACATTGATTACCAATTAAATTAAAAAACACATAACAAATACCAAAATTGTAAGACCCATAATTTTAAAGTATTCTTTATGTATTTTTGTGTATTTTGGATTTTTGCTCGGAGGCTTTTTAGCCAAAGTTAATAATATTTTGGAGTTTATATGATCAAAAAGATATTTTGATGTCGATTAAAATTACTCGTCGATAAATAAATTAAATTAAGTGCGGTGAATCCTTTATGGAGAATT
>NC_021164.2:26403056-26405821 GCF_000331145.2 Cicer arietinum | reverse complement strand
GATTTGGGGGAAAATGAATCTAAGGCTTTATGGGTAAAATCTTAGAGTTAGGTTTTGGTTTTATTGATGAATGTTTCTTGGAAAATGAATTTAAACTCATTTATGTATGATTTTGAGTAAGTGAAACTTGATGTGTTTTGGTGTGGATCATGGATTGAATTTGATAACATGTTTTGAGTGGCTTTGTTGTGGAATTTGAAAACCATTAGAGTTAAACGAGTATTAAAAATGGGGAATCTTTTAATATCTCGGTTTACTTAATGTTTTGTTTTGAAAATCGTTTAAGTTAAATGAGTATTAAGAATGGGGAATCTCTTAATGTCTTGTTTACTTAATATTCATTTTGAAATCGTTTCAGTTAAAAGAGTATTAAGAATGGGGAATCTCTTAATATTTTTGTTTACTTAAAGTTGTTTTGAAAATCGTTTAAGTCAAAAGAGTATTAAGAATGGAGAATCTCTTAATATTTTTGTTTACTTAAAGTTGTTTTGAAAATCGTTTAAGTCAAAAGAGTATTAAGAATGGAGAATCTCTTAATATTTTTGTTTACTTAAAGTTGTTTTGAAAATCGTTTAAGTCAAAAGAGTATTAAGAATGGAGAATCTCTTAATATTTTTGTTTACTTAAAGTTGTTTTGAAAATCGTTTAAGTCAAAAGAGTATTAAGAATGGAGAATCTCTTAATATTTTTGTTTACTTAAAGTTGTTTTGAAAATCGTTTAAGTCAAAAGAGTATTAAGAATGGAGAATCTCTTAATATTTTTGTTTGCTTAACATTTGTTGTGAAAATCGTTTAAGTTAAATGAGTATTAAAAATGGGAAATATTTTAATATCTGCATTTGCTTAACGATTGTTGTGGATGGAGTCAATATATGCTCATGCATTTTCATGCTTTTTATAGGTGGCACCTCGGTAAACGGTACGGACCCGTGATAGGTAGTACGTTTACGACTTACGTTCCTGAGGGAATTGTGTTTGTCCGCAAGAGACTACACCCTGTTGATTTGTGAACTGTTGGTTCATTTTTGTTGTGTAGTAATGTGTTATAAATGCTAAGTGTTATGTTTTGGAATTTGGTGATAACATGTTTGATTGCAATACCATTTCGAAATCCATGATGTTGTATTAATTGTGTTGAAAATGCTAAGTGTTATGTGTTGATTGTTGTGTGTAAGTATGATGGTTATCGAGATCCCAATTGTCGTGGTAATCGCGTAGGAATTGCTAAGTGTTAGGTTGTGAACTTGATTAGGAATGACTTGAGTTAATGCATGAATTTTTGGAAAAACGATCAGGGAAATCGATTTCCCAATCGATTGGATGAGTTGCAGGAAGTTCACCATTTTGACCTAATCGATTTGCCAATCGATTGTATAAATATATCTTTCAAAATCTTTTAAGAAATCGATTTGGAAATCGATTGGCAGAGAGGCAGGAACTCAGCAAAACTGCCGAAATCGATTTGGAAATCGATTTGGCAACCCAGGGACTCATCAGAACTGACAAAATCGACTTAGAAATCGATTTGGTCATGCAGAAACTCAGCAGAACTGACCAAATCGATTTGGCAATCGATTGGCTCAGCAAAAGTCCTTATTTTGAGTTAGATAATCGATTGCTCAATTGATTTATCAATGCTTTGGTCAGTTATGTATTACTTGATGGTTTGAGAACTTCATTTTGATTTCATTTTTAATTGGCAAGCATTACATGAACTTTTAGCATATGAGAAATCCTTTTAAGGTGCATGCTTAGTTGAAAGGTTATTTTGTGCATTTAAAACTTAATGTTATGTGTTATCTGTTAATTTCGGTTGGTGACCCTTTACAACTATTGTGGAAATCTGGGCTTTGCCCTCAGATGAGAGACAGGACGATCCTACCGGTTCGTACCCTACGGATGGGAATGCTTGACTGGAGCTACGTTAAGAGGATCTCACGGGGCGCGTTGAGATCACTCAGGGTGTATAGTTTTTGGTAGGATGATCAGATTAGGTTGATGTATAGGGACTAGACGTCCTTCTTTTTGGGTTGGAGTATTTTAAATTGGAAAACTGTACTTATACTAATATTGTCAGTTTGACATCTTATTTGAATGGGTTCCATGTACCATTTGTTGTTGTGTAAATGTTTTGGATTTATATTTGGAGAAACTTTTCCGCTGCTTGTAAATTATAATGACTCAATTATTTATCCAAAGGCTTTTCCTTATTTATTTCTCTGTTTTAGTTTAATTTCTTTTGAAAAAAAAAATACACCCTCGCTTTGAAAATCGGGGTGTTACATTGTGGTATCAGAGCTTTGGTTTGGTTTTCTTTGGGGGCTGTGGAGCCTTAGTTATAGATTGTAGGTCAACCTATAAGTTGGGAGTTATTATCTGATCATGCGTCGGTTTAGGGGGTTGAGTTGTCAGGTCCGCTATAATTATTACGTGTTAACGTGGTCGGAAGCTAGTTTTGGAAGTTATTTGAAGTAGTGTTAAGACTCTACTTCATGATGGTTTTATAGGAAAAACCATGCCGCCAAGAAGGAATGACTCTCCGAGAGCCAATGCTAATAGGGATGATCAAATGGCGGAGGCTAGGAATAACATGGCTGCTTCTGTTGCTGCACAGACTGCTGCCAAGACTCAACGTGATCTTGAAAAGAGGGGAAGAGAGATCCGTGTTGCAGAGTCAAGAGGGTTAGAAGACTTCCGTCGTTACAATCCTCCCAAGTTTAAAGGGGATGAAAATTCAGAGAAAGCGGATCAATGGATCCAAGAAG
>NC_021164.2:26401304-26402750 GCF_000331145.2 Cicer arietinum | reverse complement strand
GAGATTCAAGACTCGGTCTTGCCCTTGGGAATTCAACGTTTCCAAGTTCTTGTGGAAAAATGTAGGGAAGTTGAGGATATGAAGAATAAGAGGGCTAGCCGAGGAGGGAATTTTAATTCAGGAGGCCCTAGTCGGGTGAATTATCAGAACAAGGGAAAGCAAGTTGCTAAACCTTATGATCGACCACGAACTAACAACGGCGGGCAGAATCACCCAGGGAACCAGAATTTTGGGAGACAACTGGGACGAGTGGTTCGATGTTTCCGATGTGGGGAAGAGGGACATTATGCTAACGCTTGACCCCTAATACTCTCACCTGCTACAATTGTCAGAAGCCAGGACACATGGCAAGGGATTGCACGGCTCCGAAGGTAGAACCCGTTGTGAATGTAACTAGGGCTATTCGTCCTACTGCTAGAGGACGCATTTATTGCGTGAGTGCTGAAGAGGGGAGTCCATCTGGTAATCTGATTCAACGTGACTGCGAGATTGTAGGTAACACTCTAATTGCACTCTTTGACTCAGGGGCAACCCATTCCTTCATTGCTATGGATTGTGTGAATCGCTTGAAGTTATCTTTGTCTGCTTTACCTTTTGATTTGGTTGTTTGCACACCTGCTAAGACTTTAACAGTAAATTCTGCATGTTTGCATTGTCAAATGACTATTAAGAATAGGGATTTCTTGGTTAACCTGATTTGTTTACCGCTCACTTGAGGTCATCCTCGGTATGGATTGGATGTCTTACCATTATGTGATCTTGGATTGTGCTCGTAAATTGGTTCTTTTCCCCGAACCAGGAGTTGTTAAGTACTTAGCCGCTAACAAACTCCGAGTGTCACTAAGTGAAGGGACTCATGAGTTTTTGTCTCTAGCTAATGTGGAGGCAAAGATAAATGTGAACATAGAAGATGTGATGCTTGTCAATGAGTACCGGGATGTATTTCCAACGGAAATTCTAGGATTGCCACCAGTAAGAGAAGTGGAATTCTTCATTGACTTACACCCAGGAACGGGACCTATTTCAATGGCACCATATCGAATGTCGCCATTGGAATTAAATGAGCTCAAAAGCCAAATTGAAGACTTGTTGGAGAGGAAATTCATTAGACCAAGTGTATCACCATGGGGGGCTCCAGTTTTGCTAGTTAAGAAGAAGGACGGAAGCTCGCGCTTATGTGTGGATTATAGACAGCTTAATAAGGCAACTATTAAGAATCGTTATCATTTGCCACGCATCGATGATTTAATGGATCAATTGAGAGGGGCCGCGATATTTTCGAAGATTGACTTGAAGTCGGGTTACCACCAGATTCGAGTAAGGGAAGGAGATATTCAGAAAACTGCTTTCAGAACCCGTTATGGACATTATGAATACCTGGTTATGCCGTTTGGACTTACCAATGCACCAGCAATTTTCATGGACTACATGAACAGAATCTTTAAT
>NC_021164.2:26398397-26399974 GCF_000331145.2 Cicer arietinum | reverse complement strand
CGGATTACCAAAGACAAGGAGGAAGAATGATTCTATATGGGTGATAGTGGATCGACTGACTAAATCCGCTCACTTTTTGCCAGTAAAGACCACGTATAAGGTAGATCAGCTAACAGAGATCTACATTGCTGAAATTGTGAGGTTACACGGGGTACCATCGAGTATTGTATCAGACCGTGATCCGAAGTTCACATCACATTTTTGGGGAGCATTGCACGAAGCATTGGGAACGAAACTACGATTGAGTTCAGCTTACCATCCACAAACGGACGGACAGACTGAAAGGACGAATCAGTCCCTGGAAGATCTGTTGAGAGCATGTGTATTAGATGATAGGGGAAGTTGGGATGATGTACTTCCGTTGATTGAGTTCACCTACAACAATAGTTTCCACGCAAGTATTGGAATGGCACCATATGAGGCTTTATATGGGCGCAAATGTCAAACGCCCTTGTGTTGGTATAAGGACGGTGAAAATATGATTGTCGGACCAGAGATGGTGCAACAGACCACAGCTAAAGTAAGGAAGATCAAGGAGAAAATGAAGACTTCACAAGATCGTCAGAAGAGTTACGCGGACAAGCGTCGCAGACTTTTGGAATTCGAACAGGGTGACCATGTATTTCTGAGAGTCACACCTACTACTGGAGTAGGTAGAGCCTTGAAATCGAAGAAGTTGACTCCGAAATTCATTGGACCATATCAGATTTCTGCACGAATTGGGCCTGTTGCTTATCAGATTGCATTGCCTCCGATACTGTCCAATATTCATGACGTGTTTCATGTGTCACAGTTGAGTAAATATCTTGCAGATCTATCTCATGTGATCGAACCAGACAAAATCCAGCTAAAGGATAACCTGTCATTCGAAGTACCACCTGTGAGAATTGATGACAAGAATATTAAGCGACTGAGGACCAAAGATGTTTCATTGGTCAAGGTGATCTGGAACCCAATTACTGGAGATGCGACTTGGGAACTGGAGAGCAAGATGAGAGAACAACACCCAGAGGACGAAACTAATTTTAGGGGGTAGTAATGTAAGACCCATAATTTTAAAGTATACTTTATGTATTTTTGTGTATTTTGGATTTTGGCTCGGAGGCTTTTTAGCCAAAGTTAATAATATTTTGGAGTTTATATGATCAAAAAGATATTTTGATGCCGATTAAAATTACTCCTCGATAAATAAATTAAATTAAGTGCGGTGAATCCTTTACGGAGAATTTAATGCGTTACGGGTGAAATGGTAATTTAACAAATATCTAGATATTTTGAGATATTTGTTAAAAGTAATTATATATATATATATACTTATTTGTTTGGAAAGAAAAGGAAAAGAAATAGAAAATAGAGAAAAGGAAATATGAAGAAAAGAAAATATAAGGAAGAAAAAGGAAAGGAAAAGCATTTCCATCTTCTTCCTCCCCTGCCTCGCGAAACCCATTTCTCCTCCTTCTTGGTTTTGCTTTCTTTTTCGTTCCTTTTCTTCAAGATTAGAAACCCAAGGTTTGTTGAGTGTGAAAGAGAAGATTACTCAACTTCATTCTTGTTTTTTTCTAAAAAAAAGAAAAAAA
>NC_021164.2:26391434-26398248 GCF_000331145.2 Cicer arietinum | reverse complement strand
AAGCTAACGTTAAGGTAAGGGCTCCTTCCAAATTTCTAGTTGCATTAGGGACTTATCCGTGGTTGTGTGGGAAGGAATTTGTTAGGGTTTAATGTATCGATTTGGGGAAAAACGAATCTAATGCGTTATGGGTAAAACCTTAGAGTTATGTTTTGTTTATATTGATGAATGTTTCGTGGTAAATGAATTTGAAGTCATTTGTGTATGAATATGTGTAAATGAAGTCTGATGTATTTGGGTGTCATGTTGCTTTGATTTGTGTTCGTCGTATTTGGCGTATTCATACTTGATGGTTGTTGATTGATGTGTTTTGGTGTGAATTATGGATTGAATGTGAGAGTATATTTGAGTTGCTTTGTTGTGGAATTTGAAAACCATTAGAGTTAAACGAGTATTAAAAATGGGGAATCTTTTAATATCTCGGTTTACTTAATGTTTTGTTTTGAAAATCGTTTAAGTTAAATGAGTATTAAGAATGGGGAATCTCTTAATGTCTTGTTTACTTAATATTCGTTTTGAAATCGTTTAAGTTAAAAGAGTATTAAGAATGGGGAATCTCTTAATATTTCTGTTTACTTAAAGTTGTTTTATAAAATCGTTTAAGTCAAAAGAGTATTAAGAATGGGGAATCTCTTAATATTTTTGTTTGCTTAACATTTGTTGTGAAAATCGTTTAAGTTAAATGAGTATTAAAAATGGGGAATATTTTAATATCTGCATTTGCTTAACGATTGTTGTGGATGGAGTCAGTATATGCTCATGCATTTTCATGCTTTTTGTAAATCGTGCAGACCCGTGATAGGTGGCACCTTGATAAATAGTACTTTGGCCTGTACTAGGCGGTACATTTAAGATTTACGTTTTTGAAAACCATGCAGACCCGTGATAGGTGGCACCTCGATAAACGATACGGGCCCGTGATAGACAGTACGTTTATGGTTTTCGCCTTTTTGTAATTTGTGCAGACCCGTGATAGGTGGCACCTTGGTAAATAGTACTTTGGCCTGTGATAGGCGGTAAATTTACAATTTACGTTATTTTAGTAAACCGTGCAGACCCGTGATAGGTGGCACCTTGGTAAATAGTACTTTGGCCTGTGATAGGCGGTACATTTACAATTTACGTTATTTTAGTAAACCGTGCAGACCCGTGATAGTTAGTAAATTCGTGCTGACCCGTGATGGTGGCACCTCGGTAATTGGTACTTTGGCCTGCGATAGGGGGGTACAATTATGATTTACGGCTCTTCGAGGAGGGTTTTGGTTTGGAATTCCGAGTCCATGCATTTTGGCATATACGCATTGCATTAGGGTGCTTGGCACACGAGTCGTTTTTGAATCAAGTTTTGGATTGAGTGTTTTGAATAGGAATTGTCGTGGTAATTGTGTTGGGATTGCTAAGTGTTATGTATTGATTGTCGTGTGTGAGTGCGATGGATTGTAAAACTATTTCGAAAACCAATTCGTCGTGGTGATTGTGTGGGAATTGCTAAGTGTTAAGTTTTGGAGTTATGTGTGAGTGTGATTGAATTAGTTTAAGTATTTTTGGAAGAATAAGCAGGGAAATCGATTTTCCAATCGATTTGATAAGTTGCAGGGACTTTGCTATATTGGCAAAATCGATTTGCCAATCGGTTTTATGATCTGATTAGGTTGATGTATAGGGACTAGACGTCCTTCTTTTTGGGTTGGAGTATTTTAAATTGGAAAACTGTACTTATACTAATATTGTCAGTTTGACATGTTATTTATGATGGGGTCTATGTACCACCTTTTGAAGTGTAAATACTTTGGATTCGTATTTTGAGAAACTTTTCTGCTGCTTGTAAATTATAATGACTCAATTATTTATCCAAAGGTATTTCCTTATTGGTTTTACTCTGTTTTATTTTAATTTCTTTTAATTTCTTTTAAAAAAAAATACACCTTCGCTTTGAAAATCGGGGTGTTACAATAGACCTAGACCCTTAACCCTTAATCTAAAACCCTTAACCCAAAAAGTCCTAAAATCTAAATAAAGTGAGACTTTTGCACTTATAGGTTGAACTACATTGATTAACAATTAAAATTAAAAAAAAAACATAACAAATACCAAAATGAACTAAAATTTTAATCGATTGAGTCTTTTGCACTTATTAGACGAACTACATTGTTTTAGAAACAAAGTGCAGTAGAATACACAAAATAAATAAACTAAAATATATATATCCATTTAGAATTATGCACTTATATAATGAAATATATTGATTAAATCCAAAACCCTAAACCCTTAACCTTAACCTTTAACCTTTAACCCTAAACCCCAAACCCTAAACCCTAAACCCTAAACCCTATACCTTGAACCGTGAACCCTTAACCCTTAACCAAGTAAAGACAAAAAATGACCTAATGTATTAATCCATTGAGACTTTTGCACCTATTAGATCAACTACATTGAGTAAGAATCAAAAAGGACTAGAATAGACCTCATAAAGACCTAAATGATGTAAATATTAATGCATTGAGTCTTTTCAATTTATAGGACGAACTCCAATGATTAAGAACTAAAATGGACAAAAAGAAACATAAAAAATACAAAAATTACCTAAAATTAAATACTAGTGACACTTATGCACCTAAAGCCTAAAACCTAAAACTGAAACCCTAATCTCTTAACCTAGTAAACATTAAAATGACAAAAAATATTAATGCATTTTGTCTTGTACGCTTATTGGACGAACTACAATGAATAAGAACTAAAATGGATAAAAAGAAATTAATTAAAAACCAAAATGACCAAAATCTAAATTTAATGAGATTTATGCACTTATTCGACGAACTACATTGATTAACAACCAAAATGAACTAGAATAGACCTAAAACCTTAACCCTAAACATTAAACCCTAAATACTAAACCTTGAAGCTAAAAGCCTAATCCCTTAAGCTCGTAAAGAAAAAAATGACCTAAAATATTAATACATTGAGACTTTTTCACTTATTGAATGAACTAAAACGAATAATAACTAAAACCGACAAAAAGGAAAATATCAAAAACCAAAAAGTCCTAAAATCTAAATAAAGTGAAACTTTTGCAGTTACAGGTTGAACTATATTGATTAACAATTATAATCGATTGAGTCTTTTGCACTTTTTAGACGAACTACATTGTTTTAGAAACAAAGTGCACTAGAATACACAAAATAAATAAACTAAAATATATATATCCATTTAGAATTATGCACTTATAACATGAAATATATTGATTAAAACAAAAACCCTAAACCCAAAACCCTAAACCATAACACCTAAACCCTTAACCCAGAACCAAAAACCTAATTCCTAACACCTTAACCCTAAACTATAAACCCTAAACCCTAAACCCTAAACTCTAAACCCTAAACCCTAAACCCTAAACTATAAACCCCTAACCCTTAAATCTAAACCCCAACCCTAAACCCTATACCCTAAACCCTAAACCTTGAACCCTGAATCCTTAACCAAGTAAAGACAAAAAATGACCTAATATATTAATCCATTGAGACTTTTGCACTTATTATATCAACTACATTGAGTAAGAATCAAAAAAGACTAGAATAGTCCTGGTAAAGACCTAAATGATCTAAATATTAATGAATTGAGTCTTATCAATTTATAGGACGAACTACAATGATTAAGAACTAAAATGGACAAAAAGAAACATACAAAATAAATAAGTTACCTAAAATTAAAAACTAGTGACACTTATGCACCTAAAGCCTAAAACCTAAAACCTAAACCCTAATCCCTTAACCTAGTAAAGACTAAAATGACCTATAATATTAATGCATTTTTTCGTTTACGCTTATTGGACGAACTACATAGAATAAGAACTAAAATGGACAAAAAGAAATTAATCAAAAACCGAAATGACCAAAATCTAAATTAATGAGATTTATGCACTTATTCAGTGAGGCTTATGCACTTATTCAAAGAACTATATTGATTAAGAACGAAAATGGACTAGAATAGACCTAGACCCTTAACCCTTAATCTAAAACCCTTAACCCAAAAAGTCGTAAAATCAAAATAAAGTGAGACTTTTGCACTTATAGGTTGAACTACATTGATAAACAATTAAAATTGAAAAAAACATAACAAATACCAAAATGACCTAAAATTTTAAACGATTGAGTCTTTTGCACTTATTAGACGATACATTGTTTTAGAAACAAAGTGCAGTAGAATACACAAATTAAATAAACTAAAATATATATATCCATTTAGAATTATGCACTTATATAATGAAATATATTGATTAAAACCAAAACCCTAAACCCTAAACCCTAAACCCAAAACCCAAAACCCAAAACCCAAAACCCTTAACCCTTAACCCTTAACCCTTAACCCTTAACCCTTAACCCTTAACCCTTAACCCTTAACCTTTAACCTTTAACCCTAAACCCTAAACCCTATACCTTGAAACCTAAACCCTTAACCCTTAACCAAGTAAAGACAAAAAATGACCTAATGTATTAATCCATTGAGACTTTTGCACTTATTAGATCAACTACATTGAATAAGAATAAAAAAGGACTAGAATAGACCTCGTAAAGACCTAAATGATCTAAATATTAATGCATTGAGTCTTTTCAATTTATAGGACGAACTCCAATGATTAAGAACTAAAATGGACAAAAAGAAACATACAAAATACAAAAATTACCTAAAATTAAAAACTAGTTACACTTATGCACCTAAAGCCTAAAACCTAAAACCTAATACCTAAACCCTAATCCCTTAACCTAGTAAACACTAAAATGACCAAATATATTAATGCATTATGTCTTTTACGCTTATTGGACGAACTACAATGAATAAGAACTAAAATGTACAAAAAGAAATTAATCAAAAACCAAAATGATCAAAATCTAAATCTAATGAGATTTATGCACTTATTTGACGAACTACATTGATTAATAAACAAAAATGGACTAGAATAGACCTTGGCCCTTAACCCTAAAACCTAAACCCTAATCCCTTAATCTAGTAAAGACAAAAAATGACCTAAAATACTAATGCATTTTGACTTTTACGCTTAGTTGACGAACTACAATGAATAAGAACTGCAATAGACAAAAATAAATTAATCAAAAACCAAAATGATCAAAATCTAAATCTAAATCTAATGAGATTTATGCAGTTATTCGATTAACTACATTGATTAAGAAACAAAATGGCCTATAATAGACTTAAACCCTTAACCCTAAAACCTAAACCCTAATCCCTTATCCTAGTAAATACCTAAACGACCTAAAATATTAATGCATTGAGACTTTTGAACTTATTGGACTAACTACAATGAATAACAACTTAAATGGACACACGTAAAAATATCAAAAACCAAAATGGCCAAAAATCTAAATCCAATGAGACTTATGCACTTATTCGACGAACTACATTGATTAAGAACATAAATGGACTAGAATAGACCTATACCCTTAACCCTTAATATCAAACCCTAAACCCTAATCCCTAAAATCTAAACCCTAAACCCAGAAACCTAAAACCTAATTCCTAAACCTAAACCTTAAACCCTTAACCCTTAACCTTGTAAAGACCATTAATGACCTAAAATATTAAGGCATTTTAACTTTTGCACTTATTGGACGAACTACAATGAATAAGAACTAAAATGGACAAAAAGAAACTAATCAAAAATCAAAATGACCAAAACCTAAATCCAATTAGATTTGTGCACTTATTCGCCAAACTAAATTTGTTAAGAACCAAAATGGTATATGATAGACTTAAACCCTTAACCTTAATCCCAAAATTCTAAACCCTAATCCCTTAACCTAGTAAACACCTAAATGACCTAAAATTTTAATAAATTGAGACTTTTGAACTTATTGGATGAACTACAATGAATAAGAACTAAAATGGACATAGAGAAACATATCAAAAAAAGCAAAATAACCTAACATCTATATCCAGTGAGGCTTATGCACTTACTCAAAGAACTATATTGATTAATGTAACACCCTGATTTTCAAAGCGAGGGTGTATTTTTTTTTTTTCAAAAGAAATTAAAATAAAACAGAGAAATAAATAAGGAAATACCTTTGGATAAATAATTGAGTCATTATAATTTACAAGCAGCGGAAAAGTTTCTCAAAATATGAATCTAAAGTATTTACACAAAAACAAATAATACATGGAACCCATTCAAATAAGATGTCATACTGACAATATTAGTAAAGGTACAGTTTTCCAGTTCAAAGTAACGTGATCCAAAAAAAGACATTTGTTCCCTCTATGTCATCCTAATCTGATCATTCTTCAAAAAAAACTATAGCTATACACCCCGAGTGATCTCCACGCGCCTCGTGAGATCCTCCTAACATAGCTCCAGTCAAGCATTCCCATCTACATTCCCATCCGTAGGGTACGAATCGGTAGGATCGTCCTGGCTCTCATCTGAGGGCAAAGCCCAGATTTCCACAATAGTTGTAAAGGGTCACCAACCGAAATTAACAGTTAACACATAACATTTAAGTTTTTAAATGCACAAAATAACCTTTCAACTAAGAAGGCACCTTAAAAGGATTTTCCATATGCTAAAAGTTCATATAATGCTTGCCAAATTAAAATGAAATCCAAATAAAGTTCTCAATCCATCAAGTGATACATAACTGACCAAGACATTGATAAATCAATGAGCAATCTGTTATCTAACTCAAAATAAGAATTTCTACTAAGCCAATCGATTTCCAAATCGATTTCCTGAAGGTTTTTAGTGAAATCTGCACTCTGGGCTTAAATCAATCGATTGGGCAATCGATTGGGCAATCGATTG
>NC_021164.2:26380960-26387850 GCF_000331145.2 Cicer arietinum | reverse complement strand
AGTCTCTCACGGACAAACACCTGTGCAGTCTCTCACGGTACAATTTACCAGGGTGTAGTCTCCCACGGACAAACACATGTGCAGTCTCTCACGAACAAACACAATTTACCAGGGTGTAGTCTCTCACGGACAAACACATGTGCAGTCTCTCACGGACAAATACAATTTACCACGACAACTCAAATTCAAAACACTCAATCATAAACTTGAATCAAACACGACTCACGTGCCAAGCACCCTAATGCGATGCGTATATGCCAAAATGCATGGACTCGGAATTCCAAACCAAAACCCTCCTCAAAGGGCCATAAATCATAATTGTACCGCCTATCGCAGGCCAAAGTACCAATTACCGAGGTGCCACCTATCACGGGTCAGCACGATTTAATAAAAAGCGTAAATCATAAACGTACCACCTATCACGGGTCAGTACTGTTTACCGAGGTGCCACCTATCACGGGTCAGCACGATTTACTAAAAGAAAAAGCGTAAATCGTAAACGTACCGGCTATCACAAGCCAAAGTACTATTTACCGAGGTGCCTTCTATCACGGGTCAGCACAATTTGCCAAAAACGTAAATCGTAAACGTACCGCCTATGACAGGCCAAAGTACTATTTACCGAGGTGCCACCTATCACGGGTCAGCATAATTTACCAAAAACGAAAATCGTAAACGTACCACCTATCACGGGTCAGTACTGTTTACCGAGGTGCCACCTATCACGAGTCGGTAAATAGTACTTTGGCTTGTGATAGGTGGCACCTCGGTAAATAGTACTTTGGCTTGTGATAGGCGGTACGTTTACGACTTACGCTTTTTCTTTTAGTAAATCGTGCTGACCCGTGATAGGTGGCACCTCGGTAAATAGTACTGACCCGTGATAGGTGGTTTAGGTGACTTGAGTTGTCAAGTCCAATATAATTGTGTGTTGTTAGTCGGACGTTAGTTTGGAATTATTTGAAGTAGTGTTAAGACTCTACTTGATGATGGTTTTATAGGAAACCATGCCGCCAAGAAGGAATGACGCTCCGAGAGACAACGCTAATAGGAATGATCAAATGGCGGAGGCTATGAATAACATGGCTGCTTCTGTTGCTGCACAGACTGCTGCCAAGACTCAACGGGATCTTGAAAAGAGGGGAAGAGAGATCCGTGTTGCAGAGTCAAGAGGGTTAGAAGACTTCCGTCGTTACAATCCTCCTAAGTTCAAGGGGGATGAGGGTTCAGAGAAGGCGGATCAATGGATCCAAGAAGTGGAGAAGATCTTTGATATGATAAAGTGTCAGGCGGGAGTGAAGGTCAGCTATGCCACTTATATGCTGTTGGGGGATGCTGAGTACTGGTGGAGGAGTGCAAGGTTATTGATGGGAGCAGCCCACGAGGAGGTGAACTGGGAATCGTTCAAAAGAAAGTTTTTAGACAAATACTTTCCGATGAGTACCAGGACTAAGTTGGGTGACGACTTTCTGAAACTTCACCAGGGGAGCCTGACTGTGGGCGAGTATGCTGCTAAATTTGAATCACTATCGAGGCACTTCAGGTTCTTCCGGGAAGAAATTGATGAACCATTCATGTGTCATCGTTTCCAAGACGGATTGAAGTATGAGATTCAAGATTCCGTTTTACCCTTGGGAATTCAACGTTTCCAAGCGCTGGTGGAGAAATGTAGAGAAGTGGAGGATATGAAAAACAAGAGGGCTAGCCGAGTAGGGAATTTTAATTCGGGAGGCCCTAGTCGGGCGAATTATCAGAACAAGGGGAAGCAAGTTGCTAAACCTTATAATCGACCCCAGAATAACAACGGTGGGCAGAGTCGCCCGGGGAACCAGAATTTCGGGAGGCAATTGGGGCAAGTGCTTCGATGTTTCCGATGTGGGGGAGAAGGACACTATGCTAGTGCTTGTACCACTAACATCCCCATCTGTCACAATTGTCGGAAGTCGGGGCACATGGCAAGGGATTGCACGGCTCCAAAGGTGGAACCAGTGGTGAATGTAGCTAGGGCTACCCGTCCTACTGCTAGAGGACGCATTTATTGTGTGAATGCTGAAGAGGGAAATCCATCTGGTAATCTGATTCAGCGTGATTGTGAGATTGCAGGTAACACTCTAACTGCACTCTTTGATTCGGGGGCAACCCATTCCTTCATTGCTATGGACTGTGTGAATCGCTTGAAGTTATCTGTGTCTGCTTTACCTTTTGATTTGGTTGTTTCCACACCTGCTAAGACCTTAACCGTAAATTCTGCATGTTTACATTGTCGAATGACTATACAGAATAAGGATTTCTTGGTTAATCTAATTTGTTTACCGCTACAATCACTCGAGGTCATCCTCGGTATGGATTGGATGTCTTATCATTATGTGATTTTGGATTGTGCTCGTAAATTGGTTCTTTTCCCCGAACCAGGAGTTGTTAAGTATTTAGCTGCTAACAAACTCCGAGTGTCGCTAAGTGAAGGGACTCATGAGTTTTTGTCTCTGGCAAATGTGGAGGCAAAGATAAATGTGGATATAGAAGATGTGATACTTGTCAACGAGTATCGGGATGTATTTCCAACGGAAATTCCAGGATTGCCACCGGTAAGAGAAGTGGAATTCTTCATTGATTTGCACCCAGGAACGGGACCCATTTCAATGGCACCTTATCGAATGTCGCCATTGGAATTAAATGAGCTCAAAGGCCAAATTGAAGACTTGTTGGAGAAGAAATTCATCAGACCAAGTGTATCACCATGGGGAGCTCCAGTTTTGCTAGTTAAGAAGAAGGACGGAAGCTCGCGCCTATGTGTGGATTATAGACAGCTTAACAAGGCAACTATTAAGAATCGTTATCCTTTGCCACGAATCGATGATTTGATGGATCAATTGAGAGGGGCCGCGATATTTTCGAAGATTGACTTGAAGTCGGGTTACCATCAGATCCGAGTAAGGGAAGGAGACATTCAGAAAACAGCTTTCAGAACCCGCTACGGACATTATGAATACCTGGTTATGCCGTTTGGAGTTACCAATGCACCGGCAATTTTCATGGACTACATGAACAGGATCTTTAATTCGTTCCTTGATAAATTCGTGGTGGTATTCATTGATGATATATTGATTTATTCAAGGACTGAAGAAGAGCATGGAGAACATTTGCGACAAGTTCTTGAGATTTTACGCGAGAAGCGATTGTATGCCAATCTGTCGAAGTGTGAATTTTGGCTAGAGAAAGTGAATTTCTTGGGACATGTGATAACCAAGGAAGGAATCGCTGTAGATCCGGCTAAGATTGAGGCGGTTCTTGCTTGGAAACAGCCTCAGACTGTCACTGACATACGAAGTTTTGTGGGACTGGCAGGGTACTACAGGAGGTTTATCGAAGGTTTTGCTAAGATTGTGGCTCCACTGACACAACTTACCAGAAAAGATCAACCGTTCGCATGGACGGAGAAGTGTGAAGAAAACTTCCAGTTACTGAAGAGGAAATTGACGACCTCACCTGTATTGGTATTACCGCAATCAGAAGAACCCTATGAAGTTTATTGTGATGCATCTCACCAAGGGTTAGGATGTGTTCTGATGCAACACAAGAAAGCTGTGGCTTATGCCTCGAGACAATTGAAGATTCACGAAAGGAACTATCCTACTCATGATTTGGAGCTTGCCGCGGTTGTTTTTGCATTAAAGATCTGGAGGCATTATTTATATGGGTGCACGTTCACCGTGTTCAGCGACCATAAAAGCTTGAAATATTTGTTTGATCAGAAGGAGTTGAACATGCGCCAGAGACGATGGATGGAGACTCTCAAGGATTTTGATTTCACACTGCAGTACCACCCTGGGAAGGCCAATGTAGTGGCTGATGCGTTGAGCAGAAGAAGTGTATCGGTGTCTTCACTGATTATGGCTAGACAACAAGAGTTGTGGGAAGCTTTTAGGGATTTGCACTTGAACGTAGAGTTTGCACCGGGAATTTTGAAATTCGGAATGATTAAGATCTCGAGTGGATTACTTGAAGACATTGCGAATTCTCAGGATGACGTCTTAATTCAAGAGAAGAGGAATCTAATAGTACAAGGGAAGACGACTGAGTTCAAGATTGGGGCAGATAATGTTTTGCGGTGTAATGGTAGGATTTGTGTACCAGAAATTACAGCTATGCGGAAAACAATTTTGGAAGAGGCGCATAAGAGTAAGCTGAGTATTCATCCTGGGGCAACAAAGATGTATCAGGATTTGAGGCAGAATTATTGGTGGCCAGGAATGAAGAAACATGTGGCGGAATATGTATCCACTTGTCTAACTTGTCAGAAAGCGAAGGTGGAACATCAGCGACCTGCTGGAATGTTGCAACCTTTAGATATTCCTGAATGGAAGTGGGACAGCATTTCCATGGATTTTATAACCGGATTACCAAAGACAAGGAGAAAGAATGATTCCATATGGGTGATAGTGGATCGATTAACTAAATCTGCTCACTTTTTGCCGGTAAGGACCACTTATAAGGTAGATCAGCTAACGGAGATCTACATTGCCGAAATTGTGAGGTTACACGGGGTACCATCGAGCATTGTATCAGACCGTGATCCGAAGTTCACATCGCATTTTTGGGGAGCATTGCACGAAGCGTTGGGAACGAAGCTACGATTGAGTTCAGCTTACCATCCACAAACGGACGGACAGACTGAAAGGACAAATCAGTCCTTGGAAGATCTGTTGAGAGCATGTGTTTTAGATGATAGAGGAAGTTGGGATGATGTGCTTCCGTTGATTGAGTTCACTTACAACAATAGTTTCCACGCAAGTATTGGAATGGCACCATATGAGGCTTTATATGGGCGCAAGTGTCAAACGCCCTTGTGTTGGTATAAGGACGGTGAAAATATGATCGTCGGACCAGAGATGGTGCAACAGACTACGGCTAAGGTAAAGAAGATCAAGGAAAAAATGAAGACTTCACAAGATCGTCAGAAGAGTTACACGGACAAGCGTCGCAGACTTTTAGAATTCAAACAGGGTGACCATGTATTTCTGAGAGTCACACCTACTACTGGAGTAGGTAGAGCCTTGAAATCGAAGAAGTTGACTCCGAACCTCATTGGGCCATATCAGATTTCTGCACGAATTGGGCCTGTTGCTTATCGGATTGCATAGCCTCCGATACTGTCCAATATTCATGACGTGTTCCATGTGTCACAGTTGAGGAAATATCTTGCAGATCCATCTCATGTGATCGAACCAGACACAATCCAACTGAAGGATAACTTGTCATTCGAAGTACCACCTGTGAGAATTGATGGGATGTTTCGTTGGTCAAGGTGATTTGGAACCCAATTACTGGAGATGCGACTTGGGAACTGGAGAGCAAGATGAGAGAACAACACCCAGAGTTATTTATCGACGCATAGTTTCGAGGACGAAACTAATTTTAGGGGGGTAGTAATGTAAGACACATAATTTTAAAGTGTATTTTGTGTATTTAGGATTTTGGCTCGGAGGCTTTTTAGCCAAAGATAATAATATTTTGGAGTTTATATGATCAAAAACATATTTTGATACCGATTAGAATTTCTCGTCGATAAATAAATTAAATTAACTGCGGTGAATCTTTTACGAGGGATTTAATGGACTACGGGTGAAATGGTAATTTTAATAAATATGTAGATATTTGTTAAGTTACGATTAATATATATATATATACATATATGTATATATGTTTGTTTGGAGAGAATAGAAAGAAAGGAAATTAGAAGGAAGGAAAAGGAAAAGAAAAGGATGTCGATAAATAAATTAAATTAACTTCGGTGAATCTTTTACGAAGAGTTTAATGTGTTTCGGGTGAAATGGTAATTTTAATAAAAATGTAAATATATGTTTTGTTTCAGTTAATATATATATATATATATATACATATATGTATATATGTTTGTTTGGAGAGAATAGAAAGAAAGGAAATTAGAAGGAAGGAAAAGGAAAAGAAAAGGATATATAAAGGAAAGAAGGGAAAAGGGAGAAAGGAAAAACAAAGGAAAGAAATTAAGATTTTCCATCATCTTCCTCTGCGCGTGCGAGAACCTTTCTTCCTTCTTCCTCCATTGTTGTTCATTTATGCTTTCTTTGCTTTCCTTTGATTTCGAAAATAGAAACCCAAGGATTAGTGGATAAGAGAGCAAGGTTTTCTCAGCTCCATACTTCCTCTTTGATTCGAAAACGAAGAAAAACGGTGTTAGGGTTTCTAAAACCGTCAAACACAAACCTCCCTGTTTCTTCTAGATCTAAGCTTCGTTCCACGAAGAGGTAGAAGGGAAAGTTGCTCACTACCATGCTACGGTGCTAGTGAACTAAATTTGGAAGCGACGTTGCGAATAGAGATTTTATCGGATTTACTCGCGGAACCGGAAACGCACGTTAAAGCTAACGTTAAGGTAAGGGCTCCTTCCAAACTTCTAGTTTGCATTTAGGGACTTATCTGTAGTTGTGTGGAAAGGAATTTGATAGGGTTGAATGTATTGATTTAGGAAAATGAATCTAAGGTTTTGTGGGTAAAGTCTTAGAGTTAGGTCTTGACGATATTGATGGGTGTTTCGTAGAAAATGAACTTAACTCATTTGTGTATGATTATGGGTAAATGAAATTTGATGTGTTTGAGTGTTATGTTGTGTTGATTTGTGTTCGTGGAAAATGAACTTAACTCATTTGTGTATGATTATGTTATGTTGTGTTGATTTGTGTTCGTCGTATTTGATAATATGTTTTGAGTTGGTTTTGTTGTGAAATTTGAAAACCATTAGAGTTAAACGAGTATTAAAAATGGGGAATCTTTTAATATCTCTGTTTACTTAATGTGTGTTTGAGAAAATCGTTTAAGTTAAACGAGTATTAAAAATGGGGAATCTTTTAATA
>NC_021164.2:26354338-26379110 GCF_000331145.2 Cicer arietinum | reverse complement strand
ATGCAAACTAAAAGTTTGGAAGGAGCCCTTACCTTCGCGTTAGCTCTAACGTGCGATTACGGCACCGTGAGTAAATCCGGTAAAATTTCGGCTCGCAACGCCGCTTCCAAAATTGGTCCACTAGCACCGTAGCACGGAGGTGAGCAACCTTCCCTTCTATCACTTCTTGAAACGACGTTTAGATCTAGGTGAAACGGGGAGGTTTGTGTTTGAATCCCTAATACCGTTTTTCTTCGTTTTCGAATCAAAGAGGAAGAGTGGAGTTGAGAAATCCTTGTTCTATCACCCACCCAACCTTGGGTTTCTAATCTTGAAGAAAGGAAGCGAAGAAAAACGAAAATGGAGGAAGGAGGGAGAATGGGTTCTCGCGCAGGGAGGGAGAGGAAGATGGAAAATTATGGTTTTCTTTCCTTTCTCTTTCTTTCCTTTGTTTTTTCCTTCATTCCTTTATATAACCTTTTCTTTTCCTTTTCCTTCCTTCTAATTTCCTTTCTTTCTATTCTCTCCAAACAAACATATATACATAAATGTATATATATATATATATAGATATATATATATATATATATCTTAATTGTAACGTAACAAATATCTTCATATTCATTAAAATTACCATTTCACCCGTAACGCGTAAAATTCTTCGCAAAGGATTCATCGCACTTAATTTAATTTATTTATCGACGAGTAATACTAAACGGCATCAAAATATCTTTTTGATCATAAAGACTCCAAAATATTATTAACTTTGGCTAAAAAGCCTCCGAGCCAAAATCCAAAATACATAAAAATGCATAAAGTGTACTTTAAAATTATGGGTCTTACAACCTCGGTAAACAGTACTGACCCGTGATAGGTGGTACGTTTATGATTTACGCATTTTAGTAAATCGTGCTGACCCGTGATAGGTGGCACCTCGGTAATTGGTACTTTGGCCTGCGATAGGCGGTACAATTATGATTTACGGTTCTTAGAGGAGGGTTTTGGTTTGGAATTCCGAGTCCATGCATTTTGGCATACACGCAATGCATTAGGGTGTTTGGCACACGAGTCGTGTTTGAATCAAGTATATTATTGAGTGGTTTGAATTGGAATTGTTGTGGAAATTGTGTCGGAATTGTTAAGTGTTATGTATTGATTATCGTGTGTGAGTGCGATGGATTGTAAAACTATTTCAAAAACCAATTCGTCGTGGTGATTGTGTGGGAATAGCTAAGTGTTAAGTTTTGGAGTTATGTGTGAGTGTGATTGAATTAGTTTAAGTATTTTTGGAAGAATAAGCAGGGAAATCGATTTCCCAATCGATTGGATGAGTTGCAGGAAGTTCACTATTTTAACCTAATCGATTTGCCAATCGATTGTATAAATATGTCTTTCAAAATCTTTTAAGAAATCGATTTGGAAATCGATTGGCAGAGAGGCAGGAACTCAGCAAAACTGCCAAAATCGATTTGGAAATCGATTTGGCAACCCAGGGACTCATCAGAACTGACAAAATCGACTTAGAAATCGATTTGGTCATGCAGGAACTCAGCAGAACTGACCAAATCGATTTGGCAATCGATTGGCTCAGCAGAAGTCCTTATTTTGAGTTAGATAATTGATTGCTCAATTGATTTATCAATGCTTTGGTCAGTTATGTATTACTTGATGATTTGAGGACTTCATTTTGATTTCATTTTTAATTGGCAAGCATTACATGAACTTTTAGCATATGAGAAATCCTTTTAAGGTGCATGCTTAGTTGAAAGGTTATTTTGTGCATTTAAAACTTAAATGTTATGTGTTATCTGTTAATTTCGGTTGGTGACCCTTTACAACTATTGTGGAAATCTGGGCTTTGCCCTCAGATGAGAGTCCGGACGACCCTACTGGTTCATACCCTACGAATGGGAATGCTTGACTGGAGCTACGTTAGGAGGATCTCACGGGGCGCGTGGAGATCACTCAGGGTGTATAGTTTTTTGGTAGGATGATCAGATTAGGTTGATGTATAGGGACTAAACGTCCTTCTTTTTGGGTTGGAGTATTTTAATTTGGAAAACTGTACTTATACTAATATTGTCAGTTTGACATCTTATTTGAATGGGTTCCATGTACCATTTGTTGTTGTGTAAATGCTTTGGATTTATATTTGGAGAAACTTTTCCGCTGCTTGTAAATTATAATGACAATTATTTATCCAAAGGCATTTCCTTGTTCATTTCTCTGTTTTAGTTTAATTTCTTTTGAAAAAAAAAATACACCCTCACTTTGAAAAACGGGGTGTTACAAAATATATTGATTGAAACCCAAACTCTAAACACTAAACCCTAATCTCTTAACCCAGTCATGACCAAAATGACTTAAAATAATAATTTATTGAGACTTTTGCACTTATTGAATAAACTACAATGAAAAAGAACTAAAACCAACAAAAAGGAAAATATCAAAAACCAAAAAGTCCAAAATCCAAAAAGTAAAATATAATGATTAAAACCAAATCCATAAACACTAAACCCTAAACCCAGAAAACCTAAACCCTAATTCCGAAAACCTTAAACCCTAACCTTAAACCCTAAATCGAAAACCCTAAAACCCTAAACCTTAAACCCTAACCCTAAACCATAAACCCAAAACCCTAAAACCTTAACCTAGTAAAGACCAAAAATGACCTAATGTATTAATCCATTAAGACTTTTGGAGTTGTTAGACCAACTACATTGATTAAGAATAAAAAGGACAAGAATAGACCTCGTCAAGACCAAATTAATCTACAATATTAATGCCTTGAGACTTTTCAACTTATTGGACGAACTCCAATGATTAAGAACTAAAATGGAGAAAAAGTAACATACAAAATACAAAAATTAACTAAAATTAAAAACTAGTGACACTTATGCACCTAAAGCCTAAAACCTAAAACCTAAACCCTAATCCCTTAACCTAGTAAAGACTAAAACGACCAAAAATATTAATGCATTTTGTCTTTATGCTTATTGGACGAACTACAATGACTAAGAACTAAAATGGACAAAAAGAAATTAATCAAAAGCCAAAATGATCAAAATCTAAATTTAATGAGATTTATGCACTTATTCGACGAACTACATTGATTAAGAAATAAAATGGACTAGAATAGACATTGATTAAGAAACATACAAAAAACAAAAATTACCTAAAATAAAAAACTACTGAGACTTATGCACTTATTCGATGAACTACATTAATTAAGAACCAAAATGAACTAAAACAGCCCAAGACCCAAAACCCCTAAACGCTAAATACAAAACCCTGAAACCTAAACCCTAATCCCTTAACCTAGTAAAGATTAAAATGATCTCAAATATTATTGCATATTGTCTTTTATGCTTTTTGGACGAACTACAATGAATAAAAACTAAAATGTACAAAAAGAAATTAATCAAAAACCAAAATGATTAAAATCTAAATCTAATGAGATTTATGCACTTAATCGATGAACTACATTGATTAGGAACCAAAATGGCCTATAATAGACTTAAACCCTTATCCCTAAACACTAAACCCTAAAACCTAAACCCTAAACCTAGTAAAGACCTAAATTACCTAAAATAATAATGCATTGAGACTTTTGAACTTATTGGACTAACTACAATGAATAACAACTAAAATGGACAACAAAAACATATCAAAAACCAAAATGACCTAAAATCTAAATCCAATGAGACTTACGCACTTATTCGACGAACTACATTGATTAAGAACATAAATAGACTAGAATAAACCTATACCCTTAACCCTTAATCTCAAACCCTAAAACCTAAACCCTAAACCATAATCCCTAAAATCTAAACCCTAAACCCAGAAACCTAAAACCTAATTCTTAAACCCTAAACCCTAAACCCTAAACCTTATATCCTTAACCCTTAACCTAGTAAAGACCACAAATGACCTAAAATATTAATGCATTTTAACTTTTGCACTTATTGGACGAACTACAATGAATAAGAACTAAAATGGACAAAAAGAAACTAATCAAAAATAAAAATGACCAAAATCTAAATCCAATGAGATTTGTGCACTTATTCGACAAACTAAATTTATTAAGAACCAAAATGGTATATGATAGACTTAAACCCTTAACCTTGATCCTGAAATTCTAAACCCTAATCCCTTAACCTAGTAAACACCTAAATGACTTAAAATTTTAATAAATTGAGACTTTTGAACTTATTGGACGAACTACAATGAATAAAAATTAAAATAGACAAAGAGAAACATATCAAAAAGCAAAATAACCTAACATCTATATCCAGTGAGGCTTATGCACTTATTCAACGAACTATATTGATTACGAACGAAAATGGACTAGAATAGACCTAGACCCTTAACCCTTAATCTAAAATCCTAAACCCTAAACCCTTAACCCTTAACCCTAAACCCGAAACTCTAAACCCTTAACCTAGTAAAGACCTAAATGACCTAAAATATTAATGCATTGAGACTTTTAAACTAATTGGACGAAGTACATTGTTTTAAAAACAAAGTGCACTTGAATACTCCTAATGAATAACAAAATGATCTAAAATATATAAGCATTTAGAATTATACACTTATATCATGAAATATATTGATTAAAACCCAAATTCTAAACACTAAACCCTAATCCCTTAACCTAGTCAAGACCAAAATGACCTAAAATAATAATTTATTGAGACTTTTACTTTTATTGAAGGAACTACAATGAAAAAGAACTAAAACCAACAAAAAGGAAAATATCAAAAACCAAAAAGTCCAAAATCCAAAAAGTAAAATAAAATGATTAAAACCAAATCCCTAAATCCTAAACCCTAAACCCAGAAAACCTAAACCCTAATTCCGAAAACCTTAAACCATAAACCCAAAACCCTAAACCCTAACCTTAAACCATAAACAATAAACCCAAAACCCTAAATCCTTAACCTAGTAAAGACCAAAAATGACCTAATATATTAATCCATTAAGAGTTTCGCAGTTATTAGACCAACTACATTGAGTAAGAATAAAAAGGACAAGAATAGACGTCGTAAAGACCAAAATAATCTACAATATTAATGCATTGAGACTTTTTAACTTATTGGACGAACTACAATGATTAAGAACTAAAATGGACAAAAAGAAACATACAAAATACAAAAAATACCTAAAATTAAAAACTAGTGTTTACCTAAAATAGCCTAAGACCCAAAAACCCTAAACCCTAAAACCTAAAACTTAAAACCTATACCCTAATCCCTTAACCTAGTCAAGACCAAAATGACCTAAAATATTAATGCATTTTGACTTTTACGCTTATTGGACAGACTACAATGAATAACAACTAAAAAGGACAAAAAGAAACTAATCAATAACAAAAATTACCAAAATCTAAATTTAAAGAGATTTATGCACTTATTCGACGAACTACATTGATTAAGAACCAAAATTCACTAGAATAGACCTAAAACCTTAACCATAAACACTAAACCCTAAAACCTAATCCCTAAAGTTAAAAGCCTAATCCCTTTAGCTAGTAAAGAAAAAAATGACCTAAAATATTAATACATTGAGACTTTTTCACTTATTGAATAAACTAAAATGAATAATAACTAAAACCAACAAAAAGGAAAATATCAAAAACCAAAAAGTCCTAAAATCTAAATAAAGTGAGACTTTTGCACTTACAGGTTGAACAAAATTGAAGAAAAAAAAATTACAAATACTAAAATGACCTAAAATGTTAATCGATTGAGTGTTTTGCACTTATTAGGCGAACTACATTGTTTTAGAAACAAATTGCAATAGAAAACACAAAATAAATAAACTAAAATATATATATCCATTTAGAATTATGCACTTATATCATGAAATATATTATTTAAAACCAAAATCCTAAACCCTAAACCCTAAATCCTAAACCCTAAAGCCTTAACCCTAAACCTAATTCCTAACACCTTAACCCTAAGTTGTAAACCCTAAACCTTTACCCCTAAACCCTAAACCCTAAACCCTTAACCCTTAACCCTTAACCCTTAACCCTTAACCCTTAACCCTTAACCCTTAACCCTTAACCCTTAACCCTTAACCCTTAACCCTTAACCCTTAACCCTTAACCCTTAACCCTTAACCCTTAACCCTTAACCCTAAACCCTCAACCTTAAACCCTGAACCCTTAACCCTTAACCAAGTAAAGACAAAAAATGACCTAATGTATTAATCCATTGAGACTTTTGCACTTATTAGATCAACTACATTGAGTAAGAATAAAAAAGGACTAGAATAGACCTCGTAAAGACCTAAATGATCTAAATATTATTGCGTTGTGTCTTTTGAACTTATAGGACGAACTACAATGATTAAGAAAACTCTAAAACCTATACCCTATACCCTATACCCTGTACCCTGTACCCTGTACCCTGTACCCTGTACCCTGTACCCTGTACCCTGTACCCTGTACCCTGTACCCTGTACCCTTAACCTTGTAAAGACCACAAATGACCTATCATATTAATCTATTGAGACTTTTGCACTTATTAGACCAATTACATTGAGTCAGAATAAAAAAGGACTAGAATAGACCTCGTTAAGACCAAAATGATCTACAATATTAATGCATTGAGACTTTTCAACTTATTGGAAGAAGTACAATGATTAAGAACTAAAATGCACATAAAGAAACATACAAAAAACAAAAATTGGACTAAAATAGCCTATGACCCAAAAACCCTAATTGGTCTAATTCCTAGTGACACTTACGCACTTATTCGATTAACTACATTAATTTAGAACAAAATTGGACTAAAATAGCCTATTACCCAAAAACTCTAATTCCTTAACCTAGTAAAGACCAAAATGACCTAAAATATTAATGCATTTTGACTTTTACGCTTATTGGACGGACTAAAATGAATAAGAACTAAAAGGGACAAAAAGAAATTAATCATAAACCAAAATGACCAAAATCTAAATTTAATGAGATTTATGCACTTATTCGACGAACAACATTAATTGAGAACCAAAATGAACTAGAATAAACCTAAAACGTTAACCCTAAATACTAAACCCTAAAACCTAAACCCTAAAGCTAAAAGCCTAATCCCTTAAGCTAGTAAAGAAAAAAATGACCTAAAATATTAATACATTGAGACTTTTTCACTTATTGAATAAACTAAGATGAATAATACCTAAAACCGCAAAAAGGAAAATATCAGAAACCAAAAAATCCTAAAATATAAATAAAGTGAGACTTTTGCACTTACAGGTTGAATTACATTGATTAACAATAAAATAGAAAAAAAAAAACATAACAAATACCAAAATGACCTAAAAGTTTAATCGATTGAGTCTTTTGCATTTATTAGACGAACTACATTCTTTTAGAAACAAAGTGCAGTTTGTAACACCCTGTTTTTTTCCAAGCGAGGGTATATTTTTTTTTTCAAAAGTAATTAAACTAAAACAGAGAAATAGATAAAGAAATGCCTTTGGATAAATAACTGAGTCATTATAATTTACAAGCAGCGGAAAAGTTTCTCCAATTATAAATCCAAAACATTTACACAACCATAAATGGTACAGGAATCCCATTCACATAAGAAATCGAACTGACAATATTAGTATAAATACAGTTTTCCAAACTAAAAATACTCCAATCCAAAAAGAAGGACACCTAGTCCCTATACATCATCCTAATCTGATCATCCTACCAAAAAGCTATACACCCTGAGTATCTCCACGCGCCCCGTGAGATCCTCCTAACGTAACTGCAGTCAAGCGTTCCCATCTCCATTCCCGTCCGTAGGGTACGAACCGGTAGGACCGTCCTGACTCTCATCTGAGGGCAAAGCCCAGATTTCCACAATAATTGTAAAGGGTCACCAACCGAAATTAACAGATAACACATAACATTTAAGTGTTAAATGCACAAAATAACCTTTCAACTAAGCATGCACCTTAAAAGGATTTTCCATATGCTAAAAGTTCATATACTGCTTGCCAATTAACAATGAACTCAAAATGAAGTTCTCAAACCATCAAGTAATACATAACTGACCAAAGCATTGATAAATCAATTGAGCAATCGATTATCTAACTCAAAATAAGGACTTTTGCTGAGCCAATCGATTGCCAAATCGATTTGGTCAGTTCTGCTGAGTTTCTGCATGACCAAATCGATTTCTAAGTCGATTTTGTCAGTTCTGATGAGTCCCTGGGTTGCCAAATCGATTTCCAAATCGATTTCGGCAGTTTTGCTGAGTTCCTGCCTCTCTGCCAATCGATTTCCAAATCGATTTCTTAAAAGATTTTGAAAGATATATTTATACAATCGATTGGCAAATCGATTAGGTCAAAATGGTGAACTTCCTGCAACTCATCCAATCGATTGGGAAATCGATTTCCCTGATCGTTTTTCCAAAAATTCATGCATTAACTCAAGTCATTCCTAATCAAGTTCACAACCTAACACTTAGCAATTCCTACACGATTACCACGGCAATTGGGATCTCGATAACCATCATACTTACACACAACAATCAACACATAACACTTAGCATTTTCAACGCAATTACCACAACGACTCAAATTCAAATCACTTAATCATAAAACTCAAATCAACCACGACTCGCGTGCCAAGCACCCTAATGCAATGCGTATATGCCAAAATGCATGGACTCGGAATTCCAAACCAAAACCCTCCTCGAAGGGCCGTAAATCATAATTGTACCGCCTATCGCAGGCCAAAGTACCAATTACCGAGGTGCCACCTATCACGGGTCAGCACGATTTACTAAAATGCGTAAATCATAAACGTACCACCTATCACGGGTCAGTACAGTTTACCGAGGTGTCACCTATCACGGGTCAACACGATTTACTAAAAGAAAAAGCGGGAATCGTAAACGTACCGCCTATCACAGACCAGTACTGTTTACCTAGGTGCCACCTATCACGGGTCAGCACAATTCACCAAAAACGTAAATCGTAAATGTACCACCTATCACGGGTCAGTACAGTTACCATGGTGTCACCTATCACGGGTCAACACGATTTACTAAAAGAAAAAGCGGGAATCGTAAACGTACCGCCTATCACAGACCAGTACTGTTTACCGAGGTGCCACCTATCACGGGTCAGCACAATTCACCAAAAACGTAAATCGTAAACGTACCACCTATCACGGGTCAGTACAGTTACCATGGTGTCACCTATCACGGGTCAACACGATTTACTAAAAGAAAAAGCGGAAATCGTAAATGTACCACCTATCACGGGTCAGTACAGTTACCATGGTGTCACCTATCACGGGTCAACACGATTTACTAAAAGAAAAAGCGGAAATCGTAAATGTACCACCTATCACGGGTCAGTACAGTTTACCGAGGTGTCACCTATCACGGGTCAACACGATTTACTAAAAAGTAAATCGTAAACGTACCACCTATCACGGGTCAGTACAGTTTACCGAGGTGTCACCTATCACGGGTCAACACGATTTACTAAAAGAAAAAGCGGAAATCGTAAATGTACCACCTATCACGGGTCAGTACAGTTACCATGGTGTCACCTATCACGGGTCAACACGATTTACTAAAAGAAAAAGCGGAAATCGTAAATGTACCACACGAACACAAATCAACACAATCCACTACTCAAAACACGCAAGTTTCATTTACCCAAAATCTTACACAATGACTTCAAATTCATTTACCACGAAACATTCATCACTATAAACAAAACCTAACTCTAAGGTTTTACCCATAACGCATTAGTTTCGTTTTTCCCCAAATCGATACATTTAACCCTAACAAATTCCTTCCCACACAACCACAGATAAGTCCCTAATGCAAACTAGAAGTTTGGAAGGAGCCCTTACCTCAACGTTAGCTTTAACGTGCGTTTCCGGTACCGCGAGTAATTCCGGTAAAATCTCCGCTCGCAACGCCGCTTCCAAATTAGTTCACTAGCACCGTAGCGTGGTGGTGAGCAACTTTCCCTTCTATCTCTTCGAGAAATGAGGTTTGGATCTAGAAGAAACGGAGGGGTTTGTGTTTGGATCTCAAAACCGTTTTTCTTCGTTTTCGAATCAAAGAGGAAGAGTGGAGTTGCGAAAACCTTGATCTAACTCTCACCCAACCTTGGGTCACTAGCTTTGAAGAAAAGGAAGCAACGAAAACGAAAAATGGAGAAGGATGGAATTTTGGGTTTTTCTCGCGTGAGGTTCAGAGGAAGGAGATGGAAATTTGGAAATTTCCTTCCTTTCTTTTTCTTTCCTTTGTTTTTCCTTTCTTCCTTTTTCCTTCCTTCCTTTATATACTATTTTCTTTTCCTTTTCCTTCCTTCTAGTTTTCCTTTCTTTTTCCCTCCAATATAAATATACTAAATATAACTTAACAAATATCTCAAAATCTAGATATTTGTTAAATTACCGTTTCACCCGAAACGCATTAAATTCTCCGTAAAGGATTCATCGCAGTTAAATTCAATTTATTTATCGACGAGAAATTTTAATTGGCATCAAAATATCTTTTTGATTATAAAACTCCAAAATATTAATAACTTTGGCTTAAAAGCCTCCGAGCCAAAATCCAAAATACACCAAAAATACATAAATGGTACTTTAAAATTATGGGTCTTACACGGTTGAATACACAAAATAAATAAACTAAAATATATATATATATATACATATATCCATTTAGAATTATGCACTTATATCATGAAATATATTGATTAAAACCAAAACCCTAAAGCCTTAACCCTAAAACCTAAACCTAAACCCGAAACCCGAAACCCTTAACCCTTGACCCTTAACCCTTAACCCCAAACCCCAAATCCTAAACCCTAAAACCTAAACCTTGAACCCTGAACCCTTAACCCTTAACCAATGAAAGACAAAAAATGACCTAATGTATTAATCCATTGAGACTTTTGCACTTATTAGATCAACTACATTGAGTAAGAATCAAAAAGGACTAAATAGACCTCGTAAAGACCTAAATGATTTAAATATTAATGCATTGAGTCTTTTCAACTTATAGGACGAACTCCAATGATTAAGAACTAAAATGAACAAAAGAAACATACAAAATACAAAATACAAAAATTACCTAAAATTAAAAACTAGTGACACTTATGTACCTAAAGCCTAAAACCTAAAACCTAAACCCTAATCCCTTATCATAGTAAATACTAAAATGACCTAAAATATTAATGCATTTTGACTTTTACACTTATTGGACGAACTACAATGAATAAGAACTACAATACACAAAAATAAATTAATCAAAAACCAAAATCATCAAAATCTAAATCTAATGAGATTTATGCAGTTATTTGATTAACTACAATGACTAAGAAAAAAGATGGCCTATAATAGACCTAAACCCTTAACCCTAAACACTAAACCTCAAAACCTAAACCCTAATCCCTTAACCTAGTAAAAACCTAAATGACCTAAATTAGTAATGCATTGAGACTTTTCAACTTATTGGACAAACTAAAATGATTAAGAATTAAAATGGACAAAAAGAAACATACAAAACACAAAAATTACCTAAAATAAAAAACTACTGAGACTTATGCACTTATTCGATGATCTACATTAATTAAGAACCAAAATGGACTAAAACAGCCCAAGACCCAAAAACCCTAAACACTAAATCCTAAACCCTAAAACCTAAACCCTAATCCCTTAACCTAGTAAAGACGAAAATGACCTAAAATATTAATGCATATTGTCTTTTGCGCTTATTGGACGAACTGCAATGAATAAGAACTAAAATGTACAAAAAGAAATTAATCAAAAACCAAAATGATCAAAATCAAAATCTAATGAGATTTATGCACTTATTCGATGAACTACATTGATTAAGAACCAAAATGGCCTATAATAGACTTAAACCCTTATCCTTAAACACTAAACCCTAAAACCTAAACCATAATCCCTTAACCTAGTAAAGACCTAAATGACCTAAAATATTATTGCATTGAGACTTTTGAACTTATTGGACTAACTACATTGATTAAGAACATTAAATGACCATAACAAAAACATATCAAAAACCAAAATGACCTAAAATCTAAATCCAATGAGACATATGCACTTATTCGACGAACTACATTGATTAAGAACATAAATGGACTAGAATAGAAAACCTAAACCCTAAACCCTAATCCCTAAAACCTAAACCTCAAACCCTAAAACCTAAACTCTAAACCCTAATCCCTAAAATCTAAACCCTAAAACCAAAAACCTAAAACCTAATTCCTAGACCCAAAACCGTAAACCTTAAATGCTTAACCCTTAACCTAGTAAAGACCACAATAGACCTAAAATATTAATGCATTTTGACTTTTGCACTTGTTGTACGAACTACAATGAATAAGACCTAAAACGGACAAAAAGAAACTAATCAAAAACCAAAATGACCAAAAATTGAATCCAATGAGATTAGTGCACTTATTTGACAAACTAAATTGAGTAAGAACCAAAGTGGTATATGATAGACTTAAACCCTTAACCTTAATCCCTAAATTCTAAACCCTAACCCCTTAACCTAGTAAACACCTAAATGACCTATAATTTTAATAAATTGAGACTTTTGAACTTATATGACGAACTACAATGAATAAGAACTATAATAGAAAAAGAGAAACATATCAAAAAGCAAAATGATCTAACATCTATATCTAGTGAGGCTTATGCACTTACTCAACGAACTACATTGATAAAGAACGAAAATGGACTAGAATAGACCTTGACCCTTAACCCTTAATCTAAAACCCTAAACCTATACCCTTAACCCTAAACCCTAAACCCGAAACAATTAACCCTAAACCCTTAACCTAGTAAAGACCTAAATGACCTAAAATATTATGCATTGAGACTTTTAAACTAATTGGACGAAGTACAATGTTTTAAAAACAAAGTGCACTTGAACAAACCTAATGAATAACAAAATGATCTAAAATATATATCCATTTAGAATTATACACTTATATCATGAAATATATTGATTAAAACCCAAACTCTAAACACTAAACCTAGTCAAGACCAAAATGACCTAAAATAAAAATTTATTGAGACTTAAAATAACCCCTTATTGAATGAACTACAATAAAAAAGAACTAAAACCAACAAAAAGGAAAATATCAAAAACCAAAAAGTCCTAAATCCAAAAAGGAAAATATAATGATTAAAACCAAATCCCTAAACCCAGAAAACCTAAACCCTAATTTCTAAACTTTAAACCCTAACCTTAAACCATAAACTCATAACCCTAAAACCATAAACTAGTAAAGAACAAAAATAACCTAATATATTAATCCATTAAGAATTTTGGACTTATTAGACCAACTATATTGAGTAAGAATAAAAAGGACAAGAATAGACCTCATAAAGACCAACATAATCTAAAATATTAATGCCTTGAGATTTTTCAACTTATTGGACGAACTACAATGATTAAGAACTAAAATGGACTAAAAGAAACATACAAAAAACAAAAATTACCTAAAATAAAAACTAGTGACACTTAGGCACTTATTCAATGAACTACATTAATTAAGAACCAAAATGGACTAAAATAAACCAAGAGCCTTAAACCCTAAACGTGAAATACTAAACCCTAAAACCTAAAACCTATTCCCTAAACCCTTGACCTAGTAAAGACCAAAATGACCTAAAAAATTAATGCATTTTGACTTTTGCACTTAAAGGATGAACTACAATGAATAAGAACTAAAACAGCCAAAAAGAAACTAATCAAAAATATCAATGCCCAAAATCTAAATCCAGTGGGATTTATGCACTTATTCGACAAACTACATTGATTAAGAACCAAAATAGTCTATAATAGACCTACTCCCTTAACCTTAAACCCTAAACCCTAAACCGTAGTCCCTTAACCTAGTTAAGACCTAAATGACCTAACATATTGACGCTTTGAGACATTTGAAATTATTGGACAAACTACAATGAATATGACCTAAAATGGACTAAAAGAAACATATCAAAAATCAAAATGTCCTAAAATCTAAATCCAGCGAGACTTATGCACTTATTCGACGAACTACATTGCTTAAGAAGCAAAATGGACTAGAATAGAACTAGACCCTTAATCTAAAACCCTAAACCCTAAACCCTAATCCCATAACCTAGTAAAGACCAAAATGACCTAAGATATTAATACATTGAGACTTTCGCACTTATTGAATGAACAGCAACAAATAAGAACTAAATCAAAAAAAAAAAATATATCAAAAACCAAAATGTCCTAAAATATAAATCAACTGAGACTTTTGCTGTTATAGGTTGAAATACATTGATTATCAACTAAAATGGACAACAACAAAAAAACATAACAAATACAAAAATCACCTAAAATTTTAATCGATTGAGTCTTTTGCACTTATTAGACGAACTACATTGATTAAGAGCAAAAATTGACTAGAATAGACCTAGACCCTTAACCCTCAAACTCAAAACCTAAAACCTAAACCCTAAAGCTTAAAGCCAAATCCCTTAAGCTAGTAAGGGAAAAAATGACCTAAAATATTAATACATTGAGACTTTTTCACTTATTGAATGAACTAAAATGAATAATAACTAGAACCGACAAAAAGGAAAATATCAAAAACCAAAAACACCTAAAATCTAAATAAAGTGAGATATTTGCACTTACAAGTTGAACTACATTGATTAATAAATAAAATTGAAAAAAAAAACCTAACAAATACCAAAATGACATAAAGTTTTAATCGATTGAGTCTTTTCCACTTAATAAACGAATTACATTGATTTAGAAACAAAGTGCACTAGAATAAACATAATAAATAACAAAATGACCTAAAATATATATCCATTTAGAATTATGGACTTATATCATGAAATATATTGATTAAAACGTAAACCCTAAACCCTAAAACCAGAAACCTAAAACCTAATTCCTAAACCCTAAATCCTAAACCTTAAACCCTAAACCCTTAACCCTTAACCTAGTAAAGACCACAAATATCCTAAAATATTAATACATTTTGACTTTTGCACTTATTTTACGAACTACAATGAATAAGAACTAAAATGGACAAAAAGAAACTAATCAAAAACCAAAATGACCAAAATATAAATCCAATGAGATTTGTGCACTTATTCGACAAACTACATTGATTAAAAACCAAAATGGTCTATGATAGACTTAATACCTTAACCCTAAACCCAAAACCCTAAAATCTAAACCCTAATCCCTTAACCTAGTAAAGACCTAAATGACCTAGAATATTAGTGCATTGAGAGTTTTGAACTTATTGGACGAACTACAATGAATAACATCTAAAATGCACAAAAAGAAACATATCAAAAACAAAAATGACCTAAAATTTCAATACAGTGAGACTTATGCACTTATTTTACGAACTACATTGATTAAGAACCAAAATGGACTAGAATAGACATAGACCCTTAAACCTTAATCTCAAACAATAAACCCTAAACCCATAACCATAAACCCTAATCCCTTAAGCTAGTAAAGACAAAAATGACCTAAAATATTAATACATTGCGACTTTTTCACTTATTGATTGAACCACAATGAATAATAACTAAAACCGACAAAAAGGAAAATATCAAAAATCAAAAAGTTCTCAAATCTAAATAAAGTGAGAGTTTTGGAAACAAAGTGCACTAGATTATATTGATTAAAACAAAAACCCTAAACCAAAACCCTAAACCCTAAAACCTAAACCCTAAACCCATAAACCAAAAACCTAATTCCTAAACCCTAAACCTTAAACCCTTAACCATAAACCTAGTAAGGACCACAAATGACCTAAAATATTAATGCATTTTGACTTTTGCACTTTTTGGATGAACTACAATGAAGATGAACTAAAATGGACAAAAACAAACATATCAAAAATCAAAATGACCTAACATCTTAATCCATTGTGACTTGTGCACTTATTCGAAGAACTACATTGATTAAGAACGAAAATTGACTAGAATAGACCTAGACCCTTAACCCTAAACCCTAAACCATAAAACATAAACCCTTAACCTAGTAAAGACCTAAAATATTAATGCATTTAGACTTTTGAACTTATTGGCCGAAATACATTGTTTTAGAAACAAAGTGCACGTAAATACACCTAATGAATAACAAAATGATCAAAAATATATATCAATTCAGAATTATACACTTATATCACGAAATATATTGATTAAATCCCTAACCCAAAACACTCAACCCTAAACCCTAATCCCGTAAACTAGTCAAGACCAAAATGACCTAAAATATTAATACATTGAGACTTTGCACTTATTGAATGAACTACAATCAATAAGAACTAAAACCAACAAAAAGGAAAATATCAAAAACCAAAAAGTCCTAAAATCTAAACAAACTAAGACTTTTGGACTTACAGGTTGAACTACATTGATTAACAACGAAAATGGACCCGAAAAAAATAACAACTACCAAAACGACCTAAAATTTTAATTGATTGAGTCCTTTGCACTTATGAGACGAACTACAAAGTTTTAGAAATAAAGTGCACTAGAATACACTGAATAAATAAGAAAATGGCCTAAAATATATATTCGTTAGGAATTATGCACTTATATCATGAAATATAATGATTAAAACCAAATCCCTAAACCCTAAAATCTAAACCTAGAAACCTAAATCCTAATTCCTAAACCCTAAACCCTAACCTTAAACCATTAATCCAAAACCCAAAACTCTAAAACCATAACCTTGTAAATACCACAAATGACCTAATATATTAATCCATTGAGACTTTTGGACTTATTAGACCAACTACATTGAGTAAGAATAAAAAAGGACAAGAATAGACCTCGTAAAGACAAAAACGATCTACAATGTTAATGCATTAAGACTTTTCATCTTATTGGACAAACTACAATGACAAAGAACTAAAATGGGCAAAAAGAAACATACAAAAACAAAATTTACCTAAAATCAAAAACTAGAGACACTTATGCACCTAAAATATTAATGCATTTTGACTTTTGCACTTATAGGACGTACTACAATGAATAAGAACTAAAATGGCCAAAAAGAAACTAATCAAAAACAAAAATGACCAAAATCTAAATCCAATGAGATTTATGCAATTATTTGACAAACTACATTGATTAAGAACCAAAATGGTCTATAATAGACCTTAACCCTTAACTTTAAACCCTAAACCCTAAATGCTATCCGTTTACCTAGTAAAGACCTAAATGACCTAAAATATTAATACATTGAGACTTTTGCACTTATTGAATGAACTACAATGAATAAGAACTAAATCCAACAAAAAGAAACATATCAAAAACCAAAAAATCCTAAAATCTAAATCAATTGAGACATTTGCACTTATAGGTTGAAATACATGGATTAACAACTAAAATGGACAAAAAAAAAACATAAGAAATACTAAAATGACCTAAAATTATAATCGATTGAGTCTTTTGCACTTATTAGACGAACTACATTGTTTTAGATACAAAGTGCACTAGAATACACCTAATGAACAACAAAATGATCTAAAATATATATCCATTTAGAATTATACACTAATATCAAGAAATATATTTATTAAATCCCAAACCCTAAACCCTAACCCCTTAACCTAGTAAAGAATAAAATGACCTAAAATATTAAAACATTGAGACTTTTGCATTTATTGAATGAACTACAATAATTAAGAACTAAAACCAACAAAAAGGAAAACATCAAAAGTAAAAAAGTCCTAAAATCTAAATAAACTAATACTTTTGCACTTACAGGTTGAACTACATTGATTAACAACTAAAATGGACAACAACTAAAAACATAACAAGTACCAAAATGACCTAAAATTTTAATCGATTGAGTCTTTTGGACTTATTAGACGAACTACATTGTTTTAGAAAGAAAGTGCCCTAGAATACACCTAATGAATAACTAAATGATCTAAAATATATAACTATTTAGAAATATAAACTAATATCATGAAATATATTGATTAAAACCCAAACTCTAAACACAAGACCCTAACCCCCAATCCCTTAACCTTGTAAAGACCAAAATGACCGAAAATATTAATACATTGAGACTTTTGCACTTAATGAATGAACTACAATGAATAAGAACTAAAACCAACAAAAAGGAAAATATAAAAAACCAAAAAGTCCAAAAATCTAAATAAAATAAGACTTTTGCACTTACCGGTTGAACTACATTGATTAACAACTAAAATGGACAACAACAAAAAAACATAACAAATATTAAAATGACCTAAAATTTTAATCGATTGAGTCTTTTGCACTTATTAGACGAAGTACATAATTTTAGAAACAAAGTGCACCAGAATACACCTAATTAATTATACACTAATATCATGAAATATATTGATTAAAACCCAAACCCTAAACACTAAACCCTAAACCATAATCCCATAACCTAGTAAAGACCAGAATGACCTAAAATATTAATACATTGAGACCATTGCACTTATCGGATGAACTACAATGAATAAGAGCTAAAACCAACAAAAAGGAAAATATCAAAAACCAAAATTCCTAAAATTGATATTGTAAGACCCATAATTTTAAAGTATACTTTATGTATTTTAGTGTATTTTGGTATTGAACTCGGAGGCTTTTTAGCCAAAGTTATTAATATTTTGGAGTTATATGACCAAAAAGATATTTTGATGCCGATTAGATTTACTCGTCGATGAATAAATTAAATTAACTGCGGTGAATCTTTTACGAAGAATTTAATGCCTTATATCTTTATGTATATATTTGTTTGGGGAGAAAAGAAAAGGAGATAAAAAGGAAGGAAGGAAAAAAGAAAGAGAGGAAAAGGAAAGAAAAGAAAGAGAAAGGAATGAAAAAGTAAAAACTCATTCTTCTTCCTCTACCGCGCGAACACCCCTTTCTCCCTCTCTTCTTCTTCGTTGATTTTGCTTTCTTTTTCTTTCTTTGGCTTCAAAGATAGAAACCCCAGGGTTAGTGGATAAGAAAGCAAGAATTTCTCAACTTCACTCTTCCTCGTTGTTTCGAAAACGAAGAAAAACGATATTAGGGATTTCAAAACCGTCAAACACAAACCTCTCCGTTTCATCTAGATCTATGCTTTGTTTCGCGAAGAGATAGAAGGGAAAGTTGCTCACTACCACGCTACGGTGCTAGGGAACCAACTTTGGAGGCGACGTTGCGAGCAGAGATTTTACCGGATTTACTCGCGGTACCATAATCGAACGTTAAAGCTAACGTGAAGGTAAGGGCTCCTTCCAAACTTTTAGTTTGCATTTAGAGACTTATCTGTGGTTGTGTGGGAAAGAATTTTGTTAGGGTTGGAGTATTGAGTTGGGGGAAAATGAATAATTTGGGGGAAAATGAATCTAAGGCTTTATGGGTAAAATCTTAGAGCTAGGTTTTGGTTATATTGATGAATGTTTCGTGGAAAATGAATTTAAACTCATTTATGTATGATTTTGAGTAAATGAAATTTGATGTATTTGAGTGTTATGTTGTGTTAATTCGTGTTCATCGTATTTGACGTATTCATAATTAATGCTTATGAAATTTGATATGTGTATGTTGCACCTCGGTAAACTGTACTGACCCGTGATAGGTGGTACGTTTACGATTTACGTTTTTGGTAAATTGTGTTGACCCGTGATAGGTGACACCATGGTAACTGTACTGACCCGTGATAGGTGGTACATTTACGATTCCCGCTTTTTCTTTTAGTAAATCGTGTTGACCCGTGATAGGTGACACCATGGTAACTGTACTGACCCGTGATAGGTGGTACATTTACGATTTACATTTTTGGTGGATTGTGCTGACCCGTGATAGGTGGCACCTCGGTAAACAGTACTGGTCTGTGATAGGCGGTACGTTTACGATTCCCGCTTTTTCTTTTAGTAAATCGTGTTGACCCGTGATAGGTGACACCATGGTAACTGTACTGACCCGTGATAGGTGGTACATTTACGATTTCCGCTTTTTCTTTTAGTAAATCGTGTTGACCCGTGATAGGTGACACCATGGTAACTGTACTGACCCGTGATAGGTGGTACATTTACGATTTCCGCTTTTTCTTTTAGTAAATCGTGTTGACCCGTGATAGGTGACACCTCGGTAAACTGTACTGACCCGTGATAGGTGGTACGTTTATGATTTACGCATTTTAGTAAATCGTGTTGACCCGTGATAGGTGGCACCTCGGTAATTGGTACTTTGGCCTGCGATAGGCGGTACAATTATGATTTACGGCCCTTCGAGGAGGGTTTTGGTTTGGAATTCCGAGTCCATGCATTTTGGCATATACGCATCGCATTAGGGTGCTTGGCACACGTGTCGTGTTTGAATCAAGTTATGATTGAGTGTTATGTATTGATTTTGTGTGTAAGTGTGACTGATTGTAAACTATTTCGAAACTCAAGTTGTCGTGGTAATTGTGTTGGAATTGCTAAGTGTTATGTATTGATTACCGAGTGTAAGTGTGATGGATTGTAAAACTATTTCGAAACCCAATTTGTCGTGGTGAATGTGTGGGAATTGCTAAGTGTTAAGATTTCAAGTTGTGTATGACTGTGATTGAATTAGTTTTTGTATTTTTCCTAAATCCTAAAAGCTAAAATCTAAATCTAAAACCTAAAACCTAAAACCTAAAATCTAAAACCTAAAACCTAAAACCTAAAACCTAAATCCTAAAAGCTAAAATCTAAATCTAAAACCTAAAACCTAAAACCTAAATCCTAAAAGCTAAAATCTAAATCTAAAACCTAAAACCTAAAACCTAAATCCTAAAAGCTAAAATCTAAATCTAAAACCTAAAACCTAAAACCTAAATCCTAAAAGCTAAAATCTAAATCTAAAACCTAAAACCTAAAACCTAAATCCTAAAAGCTAAAATCTAAATCTAAAACCTAAAACCTAAAACCTAAAACCTAAAACCTAAAACCTAAAACCTAAAACCTAAAACCTAAAACCTAAAACCTAAAACCTAAAACCTAAAACCTAAATCCTAAAAGCTAAAATCTAAATCTAAAACCTAAAACCTAAAACCTAAATCCTAAAAGCTAAAATCTAAATCTAAAACCTAAAACCTAAAACCTAAAACCTAAAACCTAAAACCTAAAACCTAAAACCTAAAACCTAAAACCTAAAACCTAAAACCTAAAACCTAAAACCTAAAACCTAAAACCTAAAACCTAAAACCTAAAACCTAAAACCTAAAACCTAAAACCTAAAACCTAAAACCTAAAACCTAAAACCTAAAACCTAAAACCTAAATCCTAAAAGCTAAAATCTAAATCTAAAACCTAAAACCTAAAACCTAAAACCTAAAACCTAAAACCTAAAACCTAAAACCTAAAACCTAAAACCTAAAACCTAAACCCTATACCCTAAACTCTAAAACCTAAACCCTAAACCCTAAACCCTAAACCCTAAACCCTAAAACCTAAACCGTAAACCCAAAACCTTAAACCTTAAACACTAAACTCTAAACCCTAAACCATAAACCCTAATCCGTAAACCCAAAATCTTCAACCATAAACCCTAATGCCTAAACCCAAAACCCTAAAAGTAGTAAGGACCACAAATGACCTAATATATTAATCCATTCAGACTTTTGCACTTATTAGCCCAACTCTAATGAGTAATAAAAAAAAGGACTAGAATAGTACACATAAAGAGCAAAATAACATACAATATTAATGCATTGAGCATTTTCAACTTATAAGACAAACGAAAATAAATATGAACTAAAATGGCTCAAAAGAAACATATCAAAAACAAAAATTACATAAAATCCAAAACTAGTGACACTTATGCAGTTATTCGATGAACTACATTAATGCACTTATTCGACGAACTAAATTGATTAAAAACCAAAATGGTCTATAATAGACCTAAACACTTAACTCTAAACCGTAAACCCTAATCCCTTAACCTAGTAAAGACCTAAGTGACCTAAGATATTAATGCCTTGAGACTTTTGAACTTATTGGTGAACTACAATGGATAACAACTAATAAATAAATTACACGTAATAAATAACAAAATGACCTAAAATAAATATCCATTTTGAATTATGCACTTATATCATGAAATATATTGATTAAAACCCAAACCCTAAATCCTAATCCCTAAACCCTAAACCCTAAACCCTAAACACTAAACCCGAAACCCTAAAACCTAAAACCTAAAACCTAAAACCTAAAACCTAAAACCTAAAACCTAAAACCTAAAACCTAAAACCTAAAACCTAAAACCTAAAACCTAAAACCTAAAACCTAAAACCTAAAACCTAAAACCTAAAACCTAAAACCTAAAACCTAAAACCTAAAACCTAAAACCTAAAACCTAAAACCTAAAACCTAAAACCTAAAACCTAAAACCTAAAACCTAAAACCTAAAACCTAAAACCTAAAACCTAAAACCTAAAACCTAAAACCTAAAACCTAAAACCTAAAACCTAAAACCTAAATCCTAAAAGCTAAAATCTAAATCTAAAACCTAAAACCTAAAACCTAAATCCTAAAAGCTAAAATCTAAATCTAAAACCTAAAACCTAAAACCTAAATCCTAAAAGCTAAAATCTAAATCTAAAACCTAAAACCTAAAACCTAAATCCTAAAAGCTAAAATCTAAATCTAAAACCTAAAACCTAAAACCTAAAACCTAAAACCTAAAACCTAAAACCTAAAACCTAAAACCTAAAACCTAAAACCTAAAACCTAAAACCTAAAACCTAAAACCTAAAACCTAAAACCTAAAACCTAAAACCTAAAACCTAAAACCTAAAACCTAAAACCTAAATCCTAAAAGCTAAAATCTAAATCTAAAACCTAAAACCTAAAACCTAAATCCTAAAAGCTAAAATCTAAATCTAAAACCTAAAACCTAAAACCTAAAACCTAAAACCTAAAACCTAAAACCTAAAACCTAAAACCTAAAACCTAAAACCTAAAACCTAAAACCTAAAACCTAAAACCTAAAACCTAAAACCTAAAACCTAAAACCTAAAACCTAAAACCTAAAACCTAAAACCTAAAACCTAAAACCTAAAACCTAAAACCTAAAACCTAAAACCTAAAACCTAAAACCTAAAACCTAAAACCTAAAACCTAAAACCTAAAACCTAAAACCTAAAACCTAAAACCTAAAACCTAAAACCTAAAACCTAAAACCTAAAACCTAAAACCTAAAACCTAAAACCTAAAACCTAAAACCTAAAACCTAAAACCTAAAACCCAAACCCTAAACCCTAAACCGTAAACCCAAAACCTTAAACTTTAAACCCTAAACTCTAAACCCTAGACCCTAAACCCTAATCCGTAAACCCAAAACCCTAAACCCTAATGCCTAAACCCAAAACCCAAAAACTAGTAAGGACCACAAATGACCTAATATATTAATCCATTGAAACTTTTACACTTATTAGACGAAATACATTGAGTAAGAAAAAAAAAGGACTAGAATAGAACACGTATGGACCAAAATGACATACAATATTAATGCATTGAGCCTTTACAACTTATTGGACAAACCAAAATAAATATGAACTAAAATGGCTAAAAAGAAACATATAAAAAACAAAAATTACATAAAATCAAAAACTAGTGACACTTATGCGGTTATTCGATGAACGACATTAATGCACTTCTTCGACGAACTAAATTGATTAAAAACCGAAATGGTCTATAATAGACCTAAACACTTAACTCTAAACCGTAAACCCTAATCACTTAACCTAGTAAAGACCTAAGTGACCAAAGATATTAATGGATTGAGACTTTTGAACTTATTGGCGAACTACAACGGATAACAACTCATAAATAGATTACACCTTATAAATAACAAAATGACCTAAAATAAGTATCCATTTTGAATTATGCACTTGTATAATGACATATATTGATTAAAACCCAAACCCTAAACCCTAAACACTAAACCCTAAATCCTCAAAGCCTAAACCCTAAACCCTAAACCCTAAACTCTAAACCCTAAACCCTAAACCCTAAACTCTAAACCCTAAACCCTAAACCCGAAACCCTAAAACCTACACCGTAAACCCAAAACCTTAAACACTAAACTCTAAACCCTAAACCATAAACCCTAATCCGTAAACCAAAAACCTTAAACCTTAAACCCTAAACCCTAAACCCTAAACCCTAACCCCTAAAACCTAAACCGTAAACCCAAAACCTTAAACCTTAAACCCTAAACTCTAAACCCTAAACTCTAAACCTTAAACCCTAATCCGTAAAACCAAAACCTTAAACCCTAAACCCTAATGCGTAAACCCAAAACCCTAAAACTAGTAAGGGCCACAAATGACCTAATAGATTAATCCATTCAGACTTTTGCACTAATTAGACCAACTACATTGAGTAAGAAAAAAAAAAGGACTAGAATAGAACACGTAAGGACCAAAATGACATACAATATTAATGCATTGAGCCTTTTCAACTTATAGGACAAACGAAAATAAATATGAACTAAAATGGCTAAAAAGAAACATATCAAAAACAAAAATTACATAAAATCCAATACTAGTGAAACTTATGCAGTTATTCGCTGAACTACATTAATGCACTTATTCGACGAACTAAATTGATTAAAAACCAAAATGGTCTATAATAGACCTTAACACTTAACTCTAAACCGTAAACCCTAATCCCTTAAACTAGTAAAGACCTAAGTGACCTAAGATATTAATGCCTTGAGACTTTTGAACTTATTGGCGAACTACAATGGATAACAACTCATAAATAGATTACA